>NC_073644.1:18034090-18337121 GCF_029407905.1 Bubalus kerabau | reverse complement strand
TTGAAGAGTTGGCTTGTAAGTGCCTGTCACAAAGGCAGGACTTCCTGAGCATTTACTAAACACAAGTCATAGACCAATAACCTAGCTTCTTTTTCAGTAGATGTAATAAGTCTAGATTTTCATAAGACATTTTGCAATGTCTCCCTTATTAAATTTAAGAACAAAATGTAAAGATATATTACATGGAACAAAACTTGTTTAAAGAGTATCTCAATGAGGATGAATGAGGAGAGTGAAATAGCTGGTTTAAAACTCAACATTCAAAAAATTAAGATCATGGCATCTGGCCCCATCACTTCATGACAAAAAGATGGGGGTAAAGTGGGAACATTGACATTTTTTTTTTAATTTTTGGGGGGGTCTCCAAAATCACTGTGGATGGTTGCTGCAACCATGAAAAGAAAAGATGCTTGCTTCTTGGAAGAAAAGCTATGACAAGCATAGACAGCACATTAAAAAACAGAGACATCATTTTGCTGACAAAGGTCCATACAGTCAAAGCTAAGACTTTTTCAGTAGTCACATATGGATATGAGAGTTGGATCATAAAGAAGGCTGAGAGCTGAAGAACTGATGCTTTCAAATTGTAGTGCTGGAGAAGACTCTTGAATGGTTTGGAGACTATCCTGAACAGCAAAGAGATAAAAAACTAATCAATTCTAAAGGAAATCAACCCTGAATATTCATTGGAAGGACTGATGCTGAAGCTGAGCTCCAATACTTTGGCCACCTGATGCAAAGAGCCGACTTATTAGAAAAGACCGTGATGGTGGGAAAGATCAAGGAGCTGAGGAGAAAGGCTTGACAGAGAATGAGATATTTGGATTACATCACCGACTCAATGGACTGGAGTTTGAGCATACTCTAGGTTATAGTGAAGGACAGGGAAGCCTTGTGTGCTGCAGTCCATAGGGTTGCAGAAAATTGGACATGACTTAGCAACTGAACAGCATCATTTGAAAAATCATATCAAAATGAGGCTGATTAATTGAAGTATGTTGCATATAATTTTCTAGTATTAGACTATTGGGTTTATGCATGTTCCTTTTTGGGGAACCCCCAGATGGCACAGTGGTAAAGAGCCTACCTGCCAGTGCATGAGACCCAAGAGACACAGGTTTAATCCCTAGGTTGGGAAGATCCTCTGGCAAAGGAAATGACAACCCACTCCAGTATTCTAGCCTGGAAAATTCCAGACAGAAGACCCTGGTGGGCTACAGTCCATGAGGTTACAAAGAGTTGGACATGCCTGAGCACAATGCATATTCCTTTCTACTTAATATTTTATTAATGTATTTGATAATAATTATAATTTTAAAAAATATCTTGTCATCAAAAATTCTAATAGCATTGAGCTGTGAAAGATAGCAAAGATATCAACAGCTACTGTGGATATTCTTGTATACATAGTTGATATATTAATAGCTACAATAAGTCATATATTTGGGCTATAAAAAAATAACAACAATGAATGATTTTGCCTATCAGCATTTGTCTTGAAGTGAACAATGAAGTTTAATCATATTAACTCATGTAACCAATTTGTAATCTTATGAGGAAAAAGTCATCAGAATCTCAGAAGAATGTTTTTTTTTTTTCTTCTAAAAGTTAAGAGTCATTCTTAAATAGTGTAAGATATGAAAACAGAGGAGAGAGCTGAGAAGTGTTCTATCAAAGAGGTGTCCATGTGCAGAGTTTGTCCATGTGCAGATATTGATGGACAAATGGACAAAATGGACAAATGACAGTGCTTGTTTAATTAAAATTGAAAGGAATATAACAAGGAAAGTTATAGGATCAAAAAGTACATGGCTTCTGTAGAAACATGCAAGAGTCTACTTATGAGGAGGTGCAAAGGTTGTACTGAAGTGAATTAACACAATCTGAAAAATTATAACATTATCACATGTTTAATTTCATTTTGTAAATATCAGTTTTTTATTAGCTATTTTCAAAATGCAGTTAATAATTTTTATAAAACCCATGATACAAATTGCTAATGAAAGAATGAGAATCTAAGTGAGTGACACAGAATATATTATATGTTTTTCTTTCTGAAGAGGTACCAGTTACACAGCACAAGAGGATTCTTGGGTGCTTTAATTTGGGATCAAGGCCAAGGAAGTGGATCTCAAGAACCTCTTGCCTCACAGTCCTACAAACCTGCAAGACCTTCATTGCTCTGGTTGTACTTGTCTGAGCTTTTATTTATTCCCAAGTTTTCTCCATATCCTCACTAGCCCTGTTTTGGGTTTCCTTGGCTGGATCTTTTAATAAAATGTAAATGAGATTAGGAGGACTGTGCATGTGTGTGTGTGTGTGTGTGTGTGTGTCTTCTAAGTGAGATATAGCCTCCAAGTCACAGATGGCACATTAGAAAAAAGAAATATAGTAAAATGAGTAAAATATATTCTCATTCACAATTTCCTAGAGGCCCTTTGGTTGTTAATTGAAACTTTTGTCTACTTTATTGAACAATAAAAGTGGCAGCAACTACTCCCAGGTGTCCTTCAGTATTAAAAAGAGGATAAAGGGTTCCTGGCAAAGGTGACAGAAATGAATGTGGTGAGCCCAGCTATCAAACATTCTGATATGTGAATTGCCTGATATTTCTATAATGCTGTCTTATGATTGGAAATGTTATCACTTCTATTGAATCAATAGAAAATGTTAAAGCTCCACAGAACCCCAATTACAAACTAATGCTGGAAGGTTAACATCTGGGAGCAGGAGAGATAGAAACAATCACTATTGTCATACCTTCCTGACAAGTAAATGTCAGAAACATAACACCTTTGCCTGGTCTCAGCATGGAGCACGTGTAAAGGAGTGATTGTAAGGCTGCCTCAAGTCAAATCACCTGTCATCTCAGCTTTGACACGGAATTACTTTTGTTTTATGCATCTATTAACCTTGAACTATCAGCATTTGTTTTAATGTTCCAGGCTGAATGACCTAAATGTTCTTCTCTCACTCAGAGGGGATATGTTAGAGGGGAAAGCAGGTGGCTGGACTTGGGGTTGATCTTTATGAGAAGGCAGAGTGAACGTGACTGGAAGGACCACCTTCCTCCCAAATGGTGATGCTTGGCTTTGAACGCAATCATTACAGGGATATTCTTGTGTGTTTTGAACAGTTACATTTTCCCTCAGAGTCTCCTGTGGAACTGTGTATACTGCACATCACTGAGAGATCACATATGATCATTGATGATACAATTATTACACAATTTAGAAGATGCCCTTGGCACAGCCAGTAGAGGAGGGGTAGAGGGAAAAGATGACCTTTGTTTCTTACAGTGGAAGATAAGACAAAGAGAGATTAAGTAACCTGACTTTGACCTGAATCCTGATGTCATCACATCTCACATCTCTTTCATTCTTGTTAGACTTTGCATTTTAAGTGCTATGCATCTTCCACATTATCTTGGGTAGCATCTTTTAAATAATATCGATTTCTGATTCCTTTCAACATTACACTAGATAAGGCAAGTTGGGCAGTTTTGTGACTGGATCCAGAACTTCAGTCCTGGTGTTTGTGTGTGTGTGTATGTGTTTGCTGAATTCAAAGGTAACTCTAGTTTCATCTAATTCATAGTCTCAAATTATGAAGTAATTTTAAAAAATCTTTATTCAGCACTAGCTGTCTGAATCTGGGAAATTTTATTTTGCCTTTGATTCACTATTTCATGTACCAACCACAAAGGACATTTTGGCCATAATTTGTTCAAATCTTCTTGTCACAGATTAAGTTTTCTTTTTGAGATCTGATTTCTTCAGCTGGATTTCTAGGCTGGATGCAGCCCAGTTTTCCTAAGAAAGGGGTAACTCAGTGGGAAGTTTCATCTAAACTGGACTCTATCTTCAGTGTAGACTCTGTACAACAATCAGAAAACTCGTGAGCACCTTTCCATAAATCCAATTTTCTACAATTGTAAAATCTTGAATGTGAACTGAGAACTTCCATATATACAAGCTGGATTTAGAAAAGGCAGAAGAACAAGAGATCAAATTGCCAAAATCTGTTGGATTACACAAAAAGCAAGGAAAATCCAAAAAAATCTACTTCTATTTCATTGACTATGTTAAAGCCTTTGACTGTGCATCACAACAAACTGTGGAAAATTCTTAAAGACATGTCAATACCAGACTACTTTCCTATCTCCTGAGAAACCTGTATGCAAGACAAGGAACAGCAGTTAGAACTGAACATGGAACAATGGTCTGGTTCAAAATTGGGAAAGGAATACATCAAGGCTGCATACTGTCAGCTTGCTTACTTAACTTAGGTGCAGAATACATCACGTGAAATGCCAGTCTGGATGACTCACAAGCTGGAATCAAGACTGACAAGAGAAATATCAGCAACCTCAGATATGCAGATGATACCACTCTAATGGCAGAAAGTGAAGAGGAACTAAAGAGTGTCTTAATGAGGATGGAAGAAGAGAGTAAAAAAACTGGCTTAAAACTCAACATTCAAAAAACTAATATCATGGCATCTGATCCCATCATTTCAGGGCAAACAGATAGAGGGGAGAAAGAGGAAACAGTGACAGGTTTTATTCTCCTGGGCTCCAAAATCACTGCAGATGGTGACTGCAGCCATAAAATTAAAAGATACTTGCTCCTTGGAAGAAAAGCTATGACAAACATAGACAGCATATTAAAAAGCAGGGACATCACTTTGCTGACAAAAGTCCATATAGTCAAAGCTATGGTTTTTCCAGTAGTCATGTATGGATATGAAAGTTGGACCAGTGCTTTCAAATTGTGGTATTGAAGACTCCAGAGAGTTCAGTTCATTGGAGAGTAAGGAGATCAAACCAGTCGATCCTAAAGGAGCTCGACCCTGAATATTCATCAGGAGGGCTGATGCTGAAGCTGAAGCTTCAATACTTTGGCCACCTGACATGAAAAGCTTACTCACTGGAAAAGATCCTGATGCTGGGAAAGATTGAGGGCAGGAGTAGAAAAGGGTGACAGAGGATGAGATGGTTGAATGGCATCACTGACTCAATGGACATGAGTTTGAGCAATTAGGAGATAGTGAAGGACAGAGAAGCCTGGTTTGCTGCAGTCCATGTGGTCACAAAGAGACAAATACAACTTAGAAACTAAGCAACAAGAAAAATCTTGATTTCTTAACTTATTGGAAAAAAGACATGACTACCATAACTTCCCATTCCTGGTCAGGATCCTTGTTCTATTCAGTTTCTGAAGTTACCTTCATGACTTATCTGTACATCTTACATGTTCATGGCCACTCTCCTTTTCCCATCAACCACAAACTCTAAGCATGGATACCGGGGCACAGAATCATTCTCTTACATGGTAAGTATTTCTTCCTCATGTACTATGTGTGAAATAACTACCATCAGAATCTAACACCTGTAACTTCATAGGTTTTCCACAATAATCTTCTAAGATAGAAAGTCTTATCTTCCCATTTTATAGATGAAAATCCTAAAGCTCAGCAATGTGAAACCTGAAATGTTAAAAGAGTTAATTGGTAGAAGCTGGGATTGAACCCAATTTGCTTTTAATCTCACAACCATCCTACAGCCACCTAAGGAGCTAAAGATTAAAACAAAGAAGAAGAGAAAGCATTCATTTGAATACCTACATAAGCTATATACCACAAAGATTTAATATAATACTCTATTTCTTCCTCACAAAAACCCTATTTAATAAAGACTTAACAATGAGGTAAAATAACTTGTATCAGGGCACACAATTGCTAAAACTGTGATTTAGAAGTACAAGTATACATAATGCTTGATGGGGTGTGCACTATTGATGCTGTGGCATGCAAATTATGCAGCAAATGATTTAGAGTTTTCATTCTAAATACAGGAGGAATAACAAAAGCCATACATTCTTCCCCAGTGAGCCGTGTTCCAACACACAGATTCCTGCTGACTCTGCAGAAAATTTTCCTGTACACTATTCCTTTTCTAGAATATCGTCTGCATCATCACTTCACTTTCATAAACCTCTTTTGACAGGAGTGACTAACTTTATAACAGGGATGAACATTGTACTATCATATAAAGAAGTTTTATGAATGAAGCAATGAAGTAATGTCATTTGCAGCATTGCATAGATGGACCCAGAAATTATCATACTAAGTAAATTAAATCAGACAGAGAAAGACAAATACTGTATGACATCACTTATATGTAAAATATAAAAAAATAATAATAATTTAAATTTTTATTTACAAAACAGAAATGACTGTGACTCAAATGTGAGAAATGACTCACAGACATTGAAAACAAATGGTTACCAAAAGGGAAAGATGGAGAGGGACACTGTTGGTGGGAATGCAAACTAGTACAGCCACTATGGAGAACAGTGTGGAGATTCCTTAAAAAACTGGAAAAAAACTGCCATACGACCCAGCAATCCCACTGCTGGGCATACACACTGAGGAAGCCAGAAGGGAAAGAGACATGTGTACCCCAGTGTTCATCACAGCACTGCTTATAATAGCCAGGACATGGAAGCAACCTAGATGTCCATCAGCAGATGAATGGATAAGAAAGCTGTGGTACCTATACACAATGAAGTATTACTCAGCCATTAAAAAGAATACATTTGAATCAGTTCTAATGAGGTGGATGAAACTGGAGCCAATTATACAGAGTGAAGTAAGCCAGAAAGAAAAACACCAATACAGTATACTAACGCATATATATGGAATTTAGAAAGATGGTAATGATAGCCCTGTATGCGAGACAGCAAAAGAGACACAGATGTATAGAACAGTCTTTTGGACTCTGTGGGAGAGAGAGGTGGGGGGATGATTTGGGAGAATGGCATTGAAACATGTGTCTATAAAAAAAAATTAGGAATTTGGGGTTAGCAGATGCACACTGCTATCTGTAAAATAGATAAAGAACAAAGACCTATCCTATAGCACAGGGAACTATATTCAGTATCTTATAATAACATATAATGAAAAAGAATCTGTAAAATAATATACATATTTTGCTGTACACCTGAAACAACACAGAATCAATTTGCTCTACACTGAAATTGAACACATTGTAAATCAACTATAGTTTGATAAAAAAGATAATAGCTTTGAAAAATATGGCATATTAAATTAGATATATGTTTAATAAGCTCAACTTATAAAAACAGATTTCAGTATTCATGTTGCAGCCATATATTTTAGTCTTGATTGCCCTATAATCAGACCCCATATTTATATTATTTTTTTTTCCTTTGTGAGAACATCAGCTTTTGTGAGTTGTTTCAGATTAGCTCAATTCTGAAAGAAAGGTGGCTGACACCAACTTCTATCGAACCACAGCAACAGAAAAAATCAAATTGTAGCAAGCAATTTCATTTTTCTATAAGTAACTATAAAAATATTGTCCATCAGTTTAGAAAAGTACTGTCTTGGTGAAATAATGCCTGTGGCCAAGAAATTAATAATTATTGTAACACTCATTTGGCAAAATTCTCTTTGATGTAGCAAAAGTTCACATTGAAAGAAACTGGAGAACTAGATTTGATCATGACAATATTTCTCTGTTTCAGGCTAGGGGATATTTAAAAAGATATGTACTGCAAGAATGAGTGAATGAGTGTGTCAACAGATTAGGCAATTTTAGCACAGGATGATGGGGACAAATGTAAAATGACACAATGTTACTCATATCACAAAGCTCTAATTCACATTTATGTCAGCAGTCCTGAGCACCAAATTGCTTATTTTCTCTGTTATATTCTGGAGCCTTAGGATCAAAGGACTCTAAGTCTTGCAGGCAAGTTTATGAAAACCCAGAATTCCAAACAGTTTGAGGGGAACGGTTTTCCTTGGAGGTTACACTGAAATAAGAGCATTACTATTTGCTTTCTATCTTCTGTTTTAAATCAAAAAGAGCACTGATGATTATAGGGTAAACTGTCATCAAATGATTGAGTTCAAATTCATTGTTTGTATTCCAGTTGTGTAAAACATATACAAGTACAAAAATACATATATGTGTACTTGCAGATGGGTTAGACAGTAAAGAATCTGCCTGCAATACAGGAGACCTAGGTTCGATGCCTGGGTCGGGAAGATCACCTGGAAAAGGGAATGACTTACCCACTCCCCTATTCTGGCCTGGAGAATTCCATGGACAAAGGAGCTTGGTGGGCAACAGCCCATGGGGTTGCAAAGAGTTGGACACGACCGAGCGACTAACATTTTCACTCATAAAGAGAAAGAGAGAGAAAGAAAGAGAAAGAGAGAGAGACAAACAAAGACAGACAGAGAGAAAGAATCAATCAATGGATACATTACCATATATTTAGTATTTCCTCATAACTCAGTCAGTAAAGAATCTGCCTGCAATACAGGAATCCGCCTGTAATGCAGAAAACGTGGGTTTGATTCCTGTGTCAGGAAGATCCCCTGGAGAAGAAAATGGTAACCCATCCCAGTATTCTTGCCTGGGAAATTCCATGGACAGAGAAACCTGGCAGGCTACCGTCCATGGGGCCACAAGAGTCAGCCAGGACTTAGCGATGAAACCACCAGCAGCATTGTATGAATACAAGGGACAGTGAGGTAGGAGATGTAGGGTATTGCATCACTTAGTTTCAACTGCCCACAAAACTTACTTTTAATTAGCAGACAATTCCATGCACGTGAAATCAAGAACTTGGAGAAATTATACATAGCTGCATATAATCCCATGGATGGAGGAGCCTGAAAGGCTGCAGTCCATGGGGTCACTGAGGGTCGGACACGACTGAGCGACTTCACTTTCACTTTTCACTTTCATGCATTGGAGAAGGAGATGGCAACCCACTCCGGTGTTCTTGCCTGGGGAATCCCAGGGAAGGGGCATCCTGGTGGGCTGCCATCTATGGGGTCGCACAGAGTCTGAAAAGACTGAAGTGACTCAGCAGCATATTATATTTAGTAACATAGACTTTCTGTTTCAGGAAATCATAGAAAGTGGCTGATTCAAAGACTTGGAAAAGAGCAGAATGGTATGGAATAAAAGCCCAGCCAATTACATACAAGTAATTGGCTCATTTATGTATTAAGACGAGATTTATCAATACCTGTTGCAAAAGGACATGACTGAGAAACACGACTGAGCAAAAGGTGAAGGAGATTTAAAAATGAATACAGCACAATCTTCCTTAAAGAGCTTACAATGAGCTTACAATTTAGTGGAAGAAATGGAGAAGAAACATCCAGTTCCCAACACATTACATGGTTGTAAGCACAAATTGCTATATGTATTATTCAATTTACAAACAGATTTTGTGCCAGCTTTGTTTGCTCTACATGTGGACATTATGTTTGCACAAAAGAAGCAACAAAAACAGTAAAATAATAAAATAGAAAAACATAGATTTTGCAGTCTCACTTCTACTATTAAGACTTCTAGCCTTCATACAAAATCCTCATGGAAAAGTTTTAGGAAAGAGCTAACTTCTGTATTACAACCAACAGCAAAAGTAATTATTTAAGTAATTCCTTGCTCATCTTGATATGACAATATAATATCTAAGAAATAAGTGATTGGTTAGATGAATAAATGATGGCTCTTTCCTTGAAGATATAGTCTCATAATAGTTATTTACTAAGATTTATTTCTTAATAAGTTCATTTCTTCATTTTCTTTTCAAATTCTCACACTGTAATTTAAGCATTATATCTGTTTGTGCTTGCCTTCTCTGAGTAAGATTTTTGAGGACAAATTCTGCTTTATACCATTTGAAATCTTATTCATACCACAGAATAATACTATGTATTATTATATGTATTGCATAGTAATAATACTATGCAATAAAGATTGAGAGGAAAGATTGAGGGCAGAAGGAGAAAAGGGAATCAAAGGATGAGATGACTTAATGGCATTGCCGATGAAATGGATCTGAACTTGGGCAAACTCTGGAAGATGGTGAAGGAAATTGAGGCCTGGAATGCTGCAGTCCATGGGATCACAAAGTGTTGGACATAACTTGGCAACTGAACAACAACAAGTGTAATAATTGCAGCCCACATCCTGAGAAAACACACAATAAATATCTTGATATATCAAGGATTAAGATGGACCTAGATATGAAACCAAAGTTCATCAAGCACAGAACTGTGATTGTGATTAAGAGATTACCTAAACCTCAGGCTTTTTGTTACATAAAAAGGGATAACATATCTACCCAATAAGGATTTTGTGAAGATTACATAGAATGACATCTGTAGAAAGTTCATAAAAATGCTTTGTTCAATAAATGCCAAGCCTCTTTATTTGGCACCCCACACACTCATACACACACACATGTAATGAAAGAGGTGTTGCAATCAGGGTTACTACCCACTGACACACATGGTGAGCAATACAGAGACATTGTTCACATAGAACAGAAAGTGAGTGATGCTCTTTGAAACTGGGAAAAGTAATTAAATAAATAGGGTCTAAATAATTCTAAATTATTGAAATCAGCAACGGTTTTTATTCTATTCAAATGGTGCAATTGGGGCTTGGTCTAGTGATATGAATATCAATCTAGTACATGAATGTATGCTATACATAATTTATATAGCCTGCCGATGGTAAAATCATACATCACATGTAATATCAATGCTGTGTACTATAGTATTTATTAATAGAATAAAATATATACTTTGATGAGATGCTACTAAATGAAGGCCAATTTTTGTCATAGATTTAATTTATATATCTTTATCTCTAGCAATTATACATAAACTACTTCTCTGTGCTTTATGTTTTACTACATTCTCATTATTTCTAAACAAGTTATATGCATGTGTGTGTATGTATATATACACATATATATTCTTTTCTCAGTATTTTTCCTTGCCATTCTCCTGACTGATATATCCTCCTACCTCTTATCTGCTATTTTGAACTCTTGCAGGTTTTCAAAGACCAACTTATTTTAAACTTCAGCCTAATTGGGGAACTTCTTCTTCCTGTCTGCACATAATTGATCTTTCTCTGGGCAGCGTCAGAACTCAACATCCATATCTTATTCAGTTCTTGAATGACAATTAAAGGTAGCCCATTTATTTTTCTATATCTGGTTATCCAACTTTATAACTGCTAGGATCTGTTTTATAACATGGAGCACAAATTCAGTTTGAGCACTTTAATATTTCTAATTGATATTTTATTTCTCTCAAGGGCTCCTAAAATGGATGTATTTTCTTTTTGATTCTCAGCCATGCTGAATCCCCATAACTCAAGCCTGGAGCTGGAGTAGGGACTGAGTCTAATAAGATTGTTGGGAGCTGCATTAGGCATTACTGACAAAATGGAGGCATGGCCCCCAACCTCTTGCCCTTGTCCTGCAGGCATGGACCCAGGGTGAAGGCATTAGCTCTTGTGATTCTGACTTGTTTCTTCCTTTCTTCGGTTGAGTTGGCTGGAAAGAATGTTAAGGTGCTTATTGTTCTTGAGAGGAGCATGAGAAGGCACAAAGCCTTTTGCAGTTGTGCCCAGAAAATAATCTATAATGTAACCATTGACATTTGTTCAAGGATCTTTACAAAGAATGTTCCAGGATGAGCACACAGGCCACAGCTTGAGGCCATGGGAAGGTTTGTTATCTGAGACCTGTTTTGTGAGGGGAATGTTTATGGCAAAAGAAGTTTGCTGAGCTTAGGGTTTAGGAATAATTAAGAATAGCTAGAAGTCTTTTTAGGAGATAGTGATCTTAAGATGCTAGGGACAAACAGGATTTAGAAAGATAACAAATAAACTGAGGAATGTAGCATGAGTTACAATGGAATCACAAGTTAAGTATAGGACACATAAGAGGAAGTAGATAATAGATAGCAAAGCTGATTCTGAGAGAATCACTGAAGCAGGAACTCTGTTTGTAGGGCAATAATGATTTCTGGAGACAATAAATCTGGGTGGGGGAAACTAAAAATATCAAACCTCTGACCTAATGCTTTTGTCAAAGTATAAAAGAGAACCTGAAGCTTGAAATAAACATGTAGTCCTGTACTTTGAGTCAGAGGCTACATCATTGTCTGCCGGCACCCCTCACCCCTTCAGGCTGATTCCCTGGCTGCTGGAGCTGGATTCCGACATAAGATTACTTTGCTTCTTACCGTCTCACGATGTGACCCTTAAGAGCTGAGTATTGCAGCAATGTCTCCCTGACTGGTTTAGTTTCCACATGTAGGCAATGGGATTACCTAAGGAAAAAAGATCCTGCTCCTCCAGACAATTTTCCATCAACAGTGCACCATTGTTGGACTCTTATGCATTAGGAGTTTAAAGACAATCGCAAAATAACAAATGAGTTTTAATTACCTTTCTTTGCTACATTTGGCCTGATTTGTCAAAGAGACTGGCTAGGAGATAACTTGCAGTCTCAGCCATTTCCCTGACTTGGAACCAGCTTTCTTTCCAGTGCCTCCTACACCTTTACCTTAATTCAAGGTCAAAGATCTACTTCTTGATTTTCAAGGCAATTTACACAAGAGTTTCATTGTTCTTTCCTTCTACTAAGCTTTGTGGGAGTTCACCCTGCCCAGTGACTAGGTATACTCCAAATCTTGGGCATTAGATTTTATAACACTTTTGAAAGTGAAAGTGTTGGTTACTCAGTCTTGTACAACTCTATGCCACCCCATGAATTGTACCTCCCCTGGTTCTTCTGTCTACGGAATTCCCCAGGCAAGATGCTGGAGTGAATTGCCATCCCCTTCTCCAGGGGATCTTCCATGACCCACGGATCAAACCCAGGTTTCCTGTACTGCAAGCAGATTCTTTATCATCTGAGCCAACAGGAAAGCGACCACACTTTTAGAAATATGAAACACTTCAGGCAAAATGATTCACCTTCTTTGAAGAAACAGTTTCATATACCATAGTCTCAGAGTGGCAACTTACAGAGTCACAAAATTTTCTGCTAAAGTATTATCTTTAAACAGTAGAAACCTTCCCATTTTATAGTAAAAAGTCTGATTGCTCACAAAACCCTTAAAAAAAAAAAAAAAAAAGAAACAGGCAAATAGAAACAACAAAAGAAGAAAAACATATATCCTCTCTTACAAACTAAAGGAAAATATCTTAAGCATCTTTGTATCTACAAAAATGAAAACAGCGCTTACACATTACACTCTATTGTTGGGATCTAAAAGCATATGAATATCAAAATTAGATATGGGAGGAAATCTAGATACAAAACTTAAAATCAGACTTGAGCTGTGACTAGCCCAAAGTCATCACATTAGTTTGTATCAATAGAGTAAACCTATTTCACTGAGTATGATAATATCTAGTTTAAATATTGTTTTGATAAACTGTAAAGACCTCAAATAAGAGGACCTTGATCTCAACTTCTCTTTACTTTCCTATAGTAGCTAATTCAAGTATAATATATATAGAGTGGACATACAGCATTTATTTCACCAGTTCATGTTGAAAGAATGAAGGAAAACACATGTGAACTTCTTATATGTTTTTCTATTCCTTCCCCTATAATTTCTACATGTCATCTTAAATATATAGACTGAGCTTAACATGAAACATTACAACTTGATTACACTGATCAGACTTTCTTAGATTATTTCTCTTTGAACATCTAGATAAAGTAAAATGCTAGTGGCAGGCAGAAAAATTATACATCTAAAATTCATTTTCTATCTATTGTCATATTTATTGCCATTTTCAACGAATGTAATTATTTTGAAATAGCTTACACCATTTCCATATGCATCATTGCCGAAACTCAAGAAAAACAGCTAACATCATTCAAGAAGGGCCCCGGGTATAAATGAAAACAAAAAAAAAGGAAAGGATATTATTAGCTATCTTTCAGTGTTTTCTTTTCATGCTCCTTTAACCCTTCCAGAAACATCCCTTTGTCCACACCTAACACCTGTTTAATGCTTATTGGCTACCTGAAAGCTGCTTTACTTGAACATAATCTTTCCACCATGAAGCAATGGAGATAAGTTTCCACAGCAGTCTCTGAGTTTATTTCAGGTCAAACAGAACCTCCTGCTCTAATGTCCTACCAAACCACCAGAATGTGGGCATTGAGAAGTTTCCTCCATCAAAAACTTATATGTATATATGCTTATTATATATATAGGCTTATTACATATATATATATATTATATATAATATATAATATATATATATATATATGTATATATATATATATACCATCTGAGCCTTGGTGGCTCAGATGGCAAAGTATCTGCTCACAATGCAGGAGACGTGTGTTTGACCTGGGTCATAGAAGATCCCCTGGAGAAGGGAATGGTTACCCTCTCCAGTATTCTTGCCTGGAGAATCCCATGAACAGAGGGTCCTGGAGGGCTATAGCTTATGGGATCACAAAGAGTTGGACATAACCCAGAGACTAATATATATGGACGTGAGTTTGAGTGAACTCCGGGAGTTGGTGATGGACAGGGAGGCCTGGCGTGCTACAATTCATGGGGTCGCAAAGAGTCGGACACAACTGAGTGACTGAACTGAACTGAACTGAATATATATCTATACATATAGATATAGATATCTAATATAAATATATAGATAGATATAGATACCTGAAGTGCTATATACATTTGTAGTCTTGCAGAAGATGACACAGTTCTAATTCTTAATTTGATCTATTGAGTCACTCCTTTCCTGATCTTCACCGTATGTCTTTTCTGACTTTCTTCAGCCTGTTGCCTCCTGGCTTGCCTCCTTTACCTGCTGCATATCAGTAGAACTACTGGATGAGTCATTTATATTCTTTTTGGATGCTGTCCTAATTACTGAAGAACTAGAGCTCTGAGTCAATATCACAACTATTGTTTAGAGTGTGGACTCTAAAGGCTTATCCCTTGCCCCCACCCCGCTCATATATATATATATATATATATATATAATGTATATATCCAAATTCAAACATATATCAGGATGCATGTGAAGAATTACTAGTGGATAGAAGGCACCTGAAAATTCGACAGACTATAGCTACTTGAAAAAAGGATTTTTTTTATTACAATGATAACTGAATCTATATCCAGGTGATTTTAAACTTTAACAATTACCAAAACTGTGCTCACTCTGAAAACATGAATAATATTCTTATGATTGAAAGCAACCAAGGTTTATAGTAAGTTTAAGGGCTATTAAGCAAGTTCCTATATGAATCCAGAGAGTGAATTGTATAAGCATTTAGAATGTGCTGATGATAAAGGGATTCATAAAAGTTGTTATGCTGATTTTATGTTGATGGGTGGTTGAATATAAGGTGAGTTATTAACCAGAGGCAAGTGAAACTAATGTTTAAGTGTTATGATATATATGTGTAATTGAAAGTGAATTTTCTTGCAAAATTGGGAGCACAATGAAAGAGAAAGAATGAGTGAGTTCAAATCAAGATAATAATACAGATAAATCCATTTGCTATGCCAATACAAGTAGCCAAGTTTTACACAAAGCCAAGAAGTTAACCCCTAAAGAAATCTAGTCCAAAGATATTTGAAGTGTTATGTATATTTGTAGTATTGTAGTAGATGGCATAGTTCTAATTCTTAATTTGCTCTATTGTTGCCCTTCTTCCTGATCTTCACCGTATGTCTTTTCCAACTTTCTTCAGCCTGTCGCCTTCTTGCCTCCTTTATCTGCTGCATATCAATAGAACTGCTGGATGAGTCATTTATATTCTTTCTGGATGTTGCCTTAATTACTGAAAAACTAGAGCTCTGAATCAATATCACAACAATGTGTTTAGAGTGTGGACTCTAAGGCTTATCCTTGGTCCCACAACATAAACTTGGACCTCAGTTCAGTTCAGTTCAGTTCAGTCCCTCAGTCCTGTCTGACTCTTTGCAACCCCATGAATCGCAGTACACCAGGCCTCCCTGCCCATCACCAACTCCCGGAGTTCACTCAAACTCACATCCATCGAGTCAGTGATGCCATCCAGCCATCTCATCCTTTGTTGTCCCCTTTTCCTCCTGCCCCCAATCCATCCCAGCATCAGAGTCTTTTCCAATGAGTCAACTCTTCACATGAGGTGGCCAAAGTACTGGAGTTTCAGCTTTAGCATCATTCCTTTCAAAGAACACCCAGGGCTGATCTCTTTTAGAATGGACTGGTTGGATCTCCTTGCAGTCCAAGGGACTGTCAAGAGTCTTCTCCAACACCACAGTTCAAAAGCATCAATTCTTCAGTGTTCAGCTTTCTTCACAGTCCAACTCTCGCATCCATACATGACCATTGGAAAAACCGTAGCCTTGACTAGACGGACCTTTGTTGGCAAAGTAATGTCTCTGCTTTTCAATATGCTATCTAGGTTGCTCATAACTTTCATTCCAAGCAGTAAGCATCTTTTAATTTCATAGTGGTTAAATAGTGGAGACACAAATACCCATGGACACATTTCTGATTCTCTTTCTTCTGTTTGTTTCTTCCATGGCCCTTCTCCCTTTTCTATTAAAGTATATTTTTCTCCCTGTTTCATATTTCATGCTCAAGTAATCTGTTATGTGTATATGTATGTGTGTGTGTATGTATGCATGCATATGTGTGTGCATGTGTGTGTTAGTCCCTTTGTTGTGTCTGACTCTTGGTGACTCCATGGATGGTAGCCCATCAGGATTTTCTCTCCATGGAATTCTCCAGGCAAGAATACTGGAGTGGGTAGCCATTTCCTTCTCCAGGGGATCTTCCTGACCCAGGGATTGAACTCAGGTCTCCTGAATTGCAGGCAGATTATTAACCATCTAAGCCACCAGGAAAGTTGAGATATATATATATATAAAGATTAAGGGATTATTTTTGACAATTTTGAACAAGCCTTAATAAGCATGGTAATGCTGAGGTGTTATTGTTTTCATGGTTTGTTGGTTGAGGCCAATAAGCCTATATTAGAGGGAAAAAGAAAATCTCTCCTAATACTTGAAGAGAAAAAGGTAATTTCAAAGCATGTTGGACCAAAAGAAGACTCATGTGGATCTCTCCCACAAGACAGTTTTTATTTATATTTTACACTATAGGAAAATTTGAGACCAGGAAATGAAGTCATTCAGCATTCTAATCACATCAAACTCTCCAAATTAAAATAAATAAACAAAAATAACTGTTGGCAATACCATGTTATATAATTATTGACAACATTTTTTAAAATCTTTTAGATAGTTTTTTTTTTCCTAAAAATGATTGTTAAATAAAGAACTGAAAATATAAAAAAAATAAACAGAATTGCATTACTTTCACTTTGCACAAATCTATTCCCTGACAAAACAAAATATAAGGAAATTTAAAAAGTGGATACTTGGATTAGAAAAACTATTTTGTTGTTTTATTATATTAAAATTCTATAGTATATCATTAATAAATAATGGATTAGTTCATTTGGCTCTGTCATGGCAGACTGTCCTTGCAAACATTTTCCAAGGTATTTTGATTAAAAAAAGTGAATTCCTTAGATCTAGATTGTATTGCTTTTGTATTTGTATAACTTCTCCCAGTGCCTCACATAAAATCTTTGTTGCTAAGTGGGAAAATAAAAATTATATGATAGTACCAATATGTAGGTTCATAATTAGTAGAAAAAAATCACTCCAGCTGTTCTCTCAAAAATGCCATAGTAGGTTTTTATCAACCTAACAAAGTAGAGTTACCACAATTTTGCCCTTGCCCTTGTATAACAAAGATACATCAAAAGTTTAAATAACAATATCAAGGTTTTATTTAGCAAAATTGTGGTTATAGAAAACTGAAAAATAAAGAATTCCAAAGCTGATTCTAGGTTCAAAAATTTTAAACCATTGCAAGGAAGATATAACAATTCTAGTTTTAACTCAAATCAGTTTTCAACAATTGAAGAGTTTGTCCTCCATATCATACAGCACAGAACTACTCAGAGAAATCTAAGAAAAGATATATTATATACATATATATTTATATATGTATGTGCCACGTGTTGCTGTGCTAAGTCACTTCAGTCATGTCTGACTCTTTGTGACCCTATGGACTGTGGCCCACCAGGCTCCTCTGTCCATTGGATTCTCCAGGCATAAATATTGGAGTTGGCTGCCATGCCTTTCTAGAGTATATATATCTGCATATATATGGTTTATGAGGGAATGTTGTGGTGAAAGGTTGTATGAGAAAGCGTCTATTTATTGAAAATTCAAAATATGATTCTACCTATGCATTGAACATAAATAGTGCATGCCTGTTGTGAATAAGTGCCAAAGAACCATCCCTTATATCAGTAAAAATGGAAAATTGTCCTTCACTTTCAATGATTTTGTCTCATCATTTATATACTTCCTAACACACTATGATAAACTGTGTTTATCATAAAAATAAACTTATTTATCATAAAAACAAATTTAAAGAAAATATCAAACTTCCTATTGCTATTGCTATTGCTATTGCTAAGTCACTTCAGATGTGTCCGACTCTGTGTGACCCCTTAGACAGCAGTGCACCAGGCTTCCCCGTCCTTGGGATCCTCCAGGCAAGAACACTGGAGTGGGTTGTCATTTCCTTCTCCAATGCATGAAAATAAAAAGTGAAAGTGAAGTCGCTCAATCGTGTCCAACCCTCAGTGACCCCATGGACTGCAGCCTTCCAGGCTCCTCCATCCATGGGATTTTCCAGGCAAGAGTACTGGAGTGGGGTGCCATTGCCTTCTCCCAAACTTCCTATGGTTAATACTAATTAATTTTAGGTAACTATCCACCAAATAAATCAATTTTACATTTATAGAAATTGTGTTGACAGAGTTAGTATTCTTTTCTTCTTTAAAAAGTAACCTCTATCTTCATTTATTACTTAAAAATGTTAAATTAATGTAATGGAACATTATCATTAGCATCACCTACGTAAATAGTAATAATAGTACACACAAATGCACACACATCCCATATACACATAGTAGAAGAGAGACTGACTGTTAAAGATTTGTATTAAGGTCCATCCTTTCGATTGGTTTGTCACTGTAGAAATGATGATCAAATTGACAGCTCAGAATTGGTGCAGCCTTGTTTTTGCCTGGAAAACTTTCAAGCAAATGAAAAATTTCAGAAACAGAAAAAGGAACATCATCAACCCACTATGATCTGGCACAACATGCATGCTGATAAATTTGAATTCTGTGGTGTACAACTTTGCATATTCAAATAAATGCAAGTGGCTTACTAGGTATTTGGAATTGTATATGCTCAACACTTTCTACTTGTAAGGGACTTAAAAAGAACCACTACTGGCTTTTATAAATCATGAAAGAATGGTTAAAATGCAGTTGGATTTGTGAGATGTTTGAAAGCAAACACCCTGTGTCTCATGGAGGTTGAGGGGTAGCATGAGCTATAGGACAGGCAGGAATTTTAACAGAAGGACCAATGAGATGTTTCAGCTGAATCACTTAATATTTATGAGTTTTTGAAAGGGCCCTCTATGAATCTTGGTTTCCTCTCTGTAAAGTCTCAGAATAGCTTTTATCCCTTACCTATCTCCCAGAGTTGTTTTGAGGGTCAAAAAAAAAAAAAAAAAAAACATTTTGGGGTAGCTTACTAAAAGACAGAACAGAGTAAGACATTATTATCCTCAATGTACATATGCTTTGTTTCATAACATCTTAGATTTATTTGTATGTCTTTTGGTCTCTTAAAAATTCAGAATATAATTTCAAGTTTACAATGGCTCAGAAATTGCACATTTTCCAGAATTAGAAAAGGCATAACCCTAAGAAGCCACAAGAAAGTAGTAAAGGATGTTCCCAAACTCTTCTGGCTCCTGGAGAAAAACTGCCTGTGTTTGTACTGTGTGAATGTGGTAAATCAGTAAATGTAAAGAGAAGCTGCTTCATGCTTACGATACAGTTTGAGTTAATTAGCGAGATTAAAGCTTGGTCCAAATTGACATAAACTTTCAAAACCTCATCCGAAGTCTTTTCTAATCAACCCAACAACCTCTTTAAATAGCTTATTTCTAGAGTTTAATACTCACTTGCTGTGAAATTATCTGGTCAAGAATGGAACCTATGATGACTACATCTGGCCTAGAGTAAATAAAATCTAATAATATATACTTTACAAAAACAACTAACAGAAAAGGTGAAAGGGATTCAATGACCCACAGCCTTTCCCTTTAAATAACATTAAGTGGTGACTTTAGCAGGTTTAATTTTTTTCTGAATTGGTATTTGTAGAGTAGGTTTCATGAAAAGTCTCAGACTTAAAAATGCCCTCTGAAAGCTGTGCTATTGCTTTAACTTAACCTAATTAAGAACTATTTGTGAGTAAGAGAGCTGTGACATAATAAGTGGTAGACTGATAGAGTGATGAGGAAAGTATAGAATACTTTTCAATAGATGCTGACTGTAAAAAAACCTGATTGCTCTGGCACATTTCAGTGAAGAAGTCTTCGCAAATTTTCTTTATTTCCTGATCTATGATTATTTATTTTTATTCTATGCAAGGCAGTATGACCTTAAATAGAGTATGAAAAATACCATATTTTGCTAACAAAACTGAGAGTAAAAGCCCTTTAATTGAAAGAACTGGCTATGCTGGTAATAAAGTTAGTTCAGACTAGCTATTGTTCTCCCTGGAGATCACTAGACTGTTTATAAGATTGTATAGGCACATTTGCAGGCTTGAGAGTCACGCCAAAGCTGGTATCCATCAGAGACCTTGTTTTACGAACTCTTCAGCATGAGACTGAGAAACAAATTTAAGGTCAATTGCTACTGTTAATAGTTACAACAAATTCCGATGTGTATCATAATGGTTTTGTTTGGAAATAATAGAACAGAGCCAGTCATGGTTTGAAGCAAGTGAGCAGTTGACAGTAGAATTGAATTATTTTCACTGCAGATGTTTTATTGTTGCTGTTGTTCAGTCACTAAGTCATGTTAAACTTTTTGTGACCTCATGGACAGCAGCATGCAAGGCTTCCCTGTCTTTCACTATCTAATTAGCTTCATCACCACCATTATCATCAAAATCATCAAGTTCTTGCTACATACTGGGCTAGTAGAAAAAAAAAAAAATGAGTAAGTCACAATCTCTGCTTCTGAAGAGTCATTTTCAGGGTATAGCACAAATGCATAGAAGACTCAGTAATGATCCTGCATAGGATGGTATCAAGAAAAAATACACAGGGGTTTATGGAAGAAACATCACTAGGAGTTAAAGCAAGCAATGGGCAAGCCCACAATCACTCATTTTTTATCTACTTAATAATATGTTTGGATTATTTTATCAGTTTGAAATATATTTGACTGAAACTAATGGACAATTTTGGCTTCCCTGGTGGCATAGGTGGTAAAGACTACATCTGCAATGCAGGAGATGTGGGTTGTGAAAATCCCCTGGGGGAGGGCTTGGCAACCCACTACAGTATTCTTGCCTGGAAAATCCCTATGGACAGAGGAGCCTGGCAGGCTACAGTCCATAGGGTTGCAAAGAGTTGGAACGACTGAGTGACTAAGCAGGATGGATAATTTAAGATTGACTAAAATAAATATTTTTTGTTACTTTTCTCCCATAATAAGAACTATGTTGCCAAGATCATTTGTATCAGTCATCACATCCTTAGTGGGTTGTTTTCTGCTCTATGACTACTACTTCTTGTTTACTATATATTGCTATAGCTCTGAGTGGTGTATCTGCAACTAAGGTAGAGTGAGGTAAAAGAGGCATGAAATTGTCAATCTCCAAAACTGATGGAGGAGAATGGAGTAAAGAAAACAGGAAGATGGGGAAAAAAAGATGAAAAGAGAAGGCAAGGAAGTTATATGAAAAGTGAAAGTGAAACTCACTCAGTCCTGCCTGACTCTTTGTGACCCCATGGACTATACAGTCCATGAAATTCACCAGAATACTGGAGTGGATAGCCTTTCCCTTCTCTAGGGGATCTTCCCAACCCAAGGACCAAACCCAAGTCTCCCACATTGCAGTCAGATTCTTCACTAACTGATCTATGAGGGAATCCCCCAAAGGAGTTATATAAAGGGAGTTAAAAGATAATTATTTCAGGCAGGTGGAACAGTGTAAACAAAAGATTAGATGGAGAATGATAATGCTTTGTATTGAATAAAAGTTAGCAACACAACAGAAATGTCTATTATATGATATTGACTTAGGTAAAATTATTTATATATTCCACTTTTTAAAAGTGGCACATCTGTGATCTCAAATTACCAGCTGAAGATTGCCAGGCAAAGATGAAAATAAAATGAAAGGACCTATCACGAGAATAAACCACATCCAAGGAGTTTTCAGAATTTGTTTTAAAAGCAGAATCAGAAGCTGCAGGCAGACAGACAGTAGTTACAAAACTTTCAAGGTTCAAAATAAATAATCATGTCAGAATATATTCTTATTGATTAGAAATACTAAAGTCCCAGAGGTCAAGCCAAGGCAAGTGGATAAATAGTGGTTAGGAAACTGATTGAAGTTTGCCACAAGATAAAGTGTTTAAGTCATTTTTACTTACTCAGTATATATATATATATATATATATATATATATATATATATATATATATTTAAACCTACAATGCATAGGTAAAGGTAAGAGCAGCTTATTGACCTGACTGGAATTATACTATATGCAGTTGTGACATGGACAGACCCTAATGTCACTTATAGAATGCTATCAGCAAAACAGCACTCTCTAAGCTTTTCTTTCTTTCTTTCTTTCTTTTTTTTTTTTTGTAATTTGGAAACAGATGATATATGCTGGATCTAAATTCACTTCCAAAAGGATCCAATTATTATCTACCCTGTACCATGTCTTATTTTGGACAGATCTTGGCTCACTTTATGAATTACATTTATAGAATATGCTAGAAATCCTGTGACATAGGAATATATATTAAGGGCTGTATAAAATCAGTTCTACTCAACCGTACCTAATAATTCACTAGGGCCTAGTATTGCTTTTCTCTATTCTTTAGAGATGCACTGACTTCTCATCCAGTCATTTCTTGCAATTTGTTAGAAATTGAGGATGATAAAAATATGTATTAATTTTGTTTAATGGGCTAAGATGTTTGCCTTAGTCATTCTACTTGTTTTCCGGCCCAAAAGACAAGACACATACACACACACACAGACAAACATATCTTTTTGCTACTCTTGCAGTGTAAGCAGGCCATTCTTCATTATCTATGCAGTCTGAGATGACTTAACTTGTAAAAGACTACTTCAGGTCATCTTTTGGACTTCGAAAGAAAAATACTTCATTGTCTATATAAAAGGACTTTCCTATACCTTATAATTGGAGAAGGAAATGGCAACCCACTCCAGTATTCTTGCCTGGGAAATCCCATGGACGCAGGAGCCTGGTGGCCTACAGTCCACGGGGTCGCAAAGAGTCAGACACAACTGAGTGACTTCACTTTCACTTTCACTTTCTATACCTTATAATATCCTCCATGGTGGTTTGCCTGATCTGAGATTCAAATCTGTCAATAAGTACCATTTTATACTGACATATCCAGTGGAGGTTACAATTTTTCAGTACTCAATAGGAATGATCCCAAAGATAGGAAAAAAGAAAAAAAAAACTACTGTTTTCTCTTTTATTAGAACAATGTTCATTTTACTACTGTAATTATATTTGTTAATTACTGTAGCCTATGTTTATGTGTTTATTATGAATCCAGACACCTCAAGAAAATCTGTAAGAAAAAAAAAAAATTTAATAAAAGCATGAGGCTGCCAAGTGTGTCTATGTTTCCCTTTGTGTTGATTACCTACATATGGGTGACAAACATTAGCACTCTTGCTGGAAATTAGCTTGTCTTCACATGATAAATTAAACTAGGAAAAAAAAAAAAAAACATATAAGAGAACAAAGAGCTAGGTGAAAATTAAAGATAAGCACACCTTCCACTCAGTTCTAGAAAACTGGGATTCAGCACTGCCCATTCAACATTCAAATTAATATGTTTACTGAAGGCCAATTCAGTCTAAAATTTCTAGTTAGATTTTAATTTAAATTAGATTTTAATTTGGGTTACAGAGGGGAAAGTTTAGAAAGGTCCTTTTTTTTTTCCCTTCTTGGAAAAATTTTGATTCTTGAAAAATATTGTCCTTGAAGCCAAAATAACATGCAGATAGAATATGTCTCTAAGTAACCGTTTCTGTAGTTTCACAGAACTCCTTTGGGGTTATCTGCCATTTCTGTCTTGGCCAAGGACATTAACAAATGCGTGAGGCTAAGATCTACCTTCTGCTTCTTCCTGCCCCTTTTCATATGCATGTAAAGTTAATCCAAATAGAGATAAGATTTGAGCATTCTGCTTTATTGTCATGTCATCTACCTGTTTGAACTTTCCAGCCAAAAAGTTTTCTTGTGTGAGAATTGACCCACCAAAGTAGTATAAGTATTTTCCTCATAGCTTTTTTTTTTTTTCACTTAATCCCTCTCTCTCTAAAAAAAAAAAAGTCTTTGTCTTTCTGTTGTTTTATCTCAATGCTCCTAAAGAGACAACTCATTTGTAAAACTTGTTTTCCCTGATGATGTGACAATAGTACATGGACAGCCTAAGATGGCAGCACGGCTTTTCTGAAACTGCACATCATGTTAGGTAAATTGTTCAGAATTTTTTCAATACATTAATTAGTTACCTTTCTATCTTGAGACAACTAAAAACAATCTACAATAGAAATAATTAGGTGAAATGAAAAATTCCTCAAGACTAATAGAAATTATGTCCTGCTTTCAGCCAGCTCAACAAAAATTGTCTTAGTGAGTCATTTTTGACTTGAAATAGTTCCCTTTTCTAGGACTATAAAGCCATGCATGCAGATTTGTATTTCTTACGGTTGCCATGAACTTGGAAGCTGTCACTGCATCTGGGAGGACCAGTTGTGACTTTGCAGGATCATATTTAAAAATATAACCAAAGCCAAGAAGTCCTCTAGAATTAGTGAAGTATATTTTAGATTCTAACAGAGAGGTAAACTCAGGGCTTAAACCAGCAACCAAAATTTTCAGGATCACAGTAGCAAAATTATTTTTGTTTATTTGGATGGAAAAGAAGAGGAGGAAGGGAATAGAGAACTAGAAAAACTTCTTACCATATTTCACTATGCTAGCAGAGCTTTCAAAATGTAATCACTTTAAATATAAGCTATAATTGTACATGAAAGTTATGTATTTGTTTCTTTGAATAAATGATATAAGGCCATTGTTTTTGTTCAAGCTATAGTTTCACTTTTGTTTCATATTACCAAATAACTTTGTCTTGGGAGTTCACTCTTTAGCCTCTTTTTTCTGCCTCCAATCAGTCAAATAGGAACAAACATTTTCCAGAGTTATTGAGGGAGGAGATATCAAAAATATTATACATATACCTCTAACTGCACTTTGGGTCTCTAGGCACACACATGAAATAATTGTTAATTCATAGATTCCAAATAACATGCTTGGTTAATCAGAATGACGTAGAAAAAGTCTGCATTTAACATCAGGCTGCTGCTGCTGCTGCTGCTAAGTCGCTTCAGTCATGTCTGACTCTGTGCGACCCCATAGACGGCAGCCCACGAGGCTCCCCAGTCCCTGGGATTCTCCAGGCAAGAACACTGGAGTGGGTTGCCATTTCCTTCTCCAATGCATGAAAGCGAAAAGTGAAAGTGAAGTCGCTCAGTCGTGTCCGACTCAGCGACCCCATGGACTACAGCCCACCAGACTCCTCCGTCCATGGGATTTTCCAGGCAAGAGTACTAGAGTGGGGTGCCATTGCCTTCTCCAAACATCAGGCTACAATTTGGCTAATGTGCAATCCTATATATCACTTAAGCACTTTTCCTATGCACTACACAGTCCATCGGAGAAGGCAATGACACCCCACTCTAGTACTCTTGCCTGGAGAATTCCATGGATGGAGGAGTCTGGTGGGCTGCAATCCATGGGGTCACAAAGAGTCGGACACGACTGAGCCACTTCCCTTTCACTTTTCACTTTCGTGCATTGGAGAAGGAAATGGCAACCCACTCCAGTGTTCTTGCCTGGAGAATCCCAGGGATGGGGGAGCCTGGTGGGGTCACACAGAGTCGGACATGACTGAAGTGACTTAGCAGCAGCAGCAGCAGCAGCAGCATACAGTCCATAGAATTCTCCAGGCCAGAATATTGGAGTGGGTAGCCTTTCCCTTCCCCAGGGGATCTTCCCAACCGAGGGACAAGCCCAGGTCTTCCACATTTCTGGCAGATTCTTTACCAGCTGAGCCACCAGAGAAGCCCAAGAATACTGGAATGGGTAGCCTACCCCTTCTCCAGCAGATCTTCCTGACCCAGGGATCGAACCAGGATCTCCTGCATTGAAGGCAGATACTTTGCCAGCTGAACAGCAGGGAAGACCAATATGTCACTTAAGCAGTTTTCTTACTCCGTAGTATCATATTTACTGTGTGCTTCAGCTCACACTGAGCCTCAGTTGCAAAGTATCCTGTCACATGCCTCCATCACTATTTTAATGCATTGTCTCTACTCAATTTCCATTCTTTCAGTGCACAAATGATAGATTCTTTTTTTTGCTAAAAAGTCAGTTGGTTTCCCAAAATAATTTGTTGAATAAAGTTGAATATACACTTTACAACATATACAAACATTAAATGAAATACTTTAAATATTTAAATACAAAACATAGAAAGCTAGAAAGAAATGTATTTATCTATATGCATGCAATCTTAGGGTGGAGGAGAGTTTATTTAAACAATGACACAAAAATAGATACTATAAAGACAGAATTGTATAGTATTTAAAAAATATTCCCAAAGTTTAAACCATTCTAATTCTGTTATTGACAAATTGTAACTTTGGGCTACCTAACCTCTCTAAACCATCCACCCTTTGCTGTGAGAAAGTGAAAGTGCTAGTCACTCAGTTGTATCTGACTCTTTGTGACCCCATGGACTGTAACAGGCCAGGCTCTTCTGTCCATGGGATTTTCCAGGCAAGAACACTGGAGTGGGTAGCCATTTCCTTCTACAGGGGATCTGACCTACCCTTTGCTACCCGGGAAAAATAGAACATCCAGCATCAAATTCTTAGGAACCAGTGAGTGTAAAGCACTCTGCAGAGTGTTTGGCTTACACAAGACATTTGTAAATAATATCATCATTACATTTATAAGTGAAAAATTTGGTATATTTGACTATATGCCCATACAGAAAAAACTAACACACAATGAGTGAATTACATGGCTGCCAGTGAGTTAGTATTCTTCAATATAGAAAACATGTGATGTTAAAAAATTTTAAAGAGTAGACAAACATTAAAAGAAAAAGCTTGTAATATTCTTGAAAATTTACTCAATCTTCAGGATATTCATCAGTAATCAAAGAATGAAGTTTGAGATCAAACCAGTTTCAGCATTAAATTTGTCAAATATTTAAATTTTTCAAGTTGCAAAAGCAATTTTGGTGAGTGTTAAGGCAAACTCTACATTTGAAAGATACAGATAGACATATAAATTAGTAGGAATTTTCTGGTGAATAATGATATATTTTCTTACTTGCATATTTCCTTTTATTATTAGTTTAATATTTGTTTAATAGAATATTTATTTCATTTGAAAAATTAAAAAAGCTATATACCTATATCTATATGCAGTATATATACATGGCATATATATATTTTTTTCAATATAATTTAATATTGCTTGAGAGAATATATTTTAATAGCTACAAAATAGTTTATGAGCAATTAAGAGTATGTGTAACCACAATTTTGTTGTTGTCCATTTTGGTTTGATTCCAAAATTTCATCATCATTATAGTGTTACCAAGGAAAAAGTAAAAGATCCTTTTAAAGTTTAAGCATAATACTAAACTATTTTGAAGGATTATTTTATTTGTGGGAAAGGAGTCAAAGAAGTGGTAGAGAAGGTAGAAAAGTGAAGCAAAGGGAAAGAAAATTGTTCTAAATAGTTATTTTTGCAAATTCTTATTATGTATGAGTATATTTATTTATTGTGCTTCCCTGGTGGCTCAGACCATAAATAATCCACCTGCAATGCAGAAGACCTCGGTTCGATCCCTGGGTTGGGAAGATCCCTTGAAGAAAGGAACGGCAACCCACTCCAGTATTCTTGCTTAGAGAATTCCATGGACAGAGGAGCCTGGAGTGCAACACTGCCTGGGGTTGCAAATAGTTGGACACGATGGAGTGACTAACACACAAGTATATTTGTTACTGTCACTTTAAAAATTTGACCTGTTCTCAAGATGCTTTGGGTGAGAGGAGTGATTATACCTTGGAAGTAAGATTAAGAAGGAACTCGAAGAAATTAAGAAGAAAGAAAGCATTTGAAACTTGAGCAATAGAGTATGAACAACATCCCCACAGAAGAGGACCAAGGAAGAGATCTCTGATATGGGTGGTTATGAGGATTTACAGAGAGATTTAGAGAGAGAATTCATGTTACATAGTGACATGCTATATTCTTTTCTCTGAGTGCTTGCTTTCAGAAGTATTTGGCTGAATATTACCAAGTGTTTTGTGTCAGTGATGTTTTTGGTTTATCTCAGAAAAGGGCAGACACAAAGAGAATGGAAGGTTAAGGGAAACAGTGACTTGAGTGAGAAGAGTTCATCAAAAACAGAGATGGGAATGAAAGAAGACCTTAGAACTACAATCCCCCAGGAGTTAAATAAATCATAGCAATTTACATAGTTCATGGGATAGGACTGAAATATTGCTGCATACACAGATAGTGATTACTTCAATTACTCAGGCAGGGCTCAGGCATCTTAAGAGGGCTGTTGGTGTTGCCAGGCAAGAAAATACCTAATCAACTAATAAACTGCTAACTTTAAGGAAATGGCAACCCACTTCAGTACTCTTGCCTGAAAAATCCCATGGACGGATGAAGAAGCCTGGTAGGGTCACATGGTGTTGGACGCGACTAAGAGATTCCACTTTCACTTTGAAACAAAGCAGAATGTAGTAAGTTCTCCATCTTTATAGTGTGGTGAACAGAAGGAGGCCCAAATACTAACAAGAATACACCCCTATTTCCTAGATCTACTTTGACAACAAAAATAAATTTTGATACAAAATAAAGCAGACCCAGAAACTTTACCAACTTGAAGATGCTGTCAGGCAGGTGGATGGGCTGACAATAGCAACTCAAGGAGAGGCTTATGCCTGCAGGAACAACCCTAGGTCCAAATAAATGTTGTTTCAAATGGCTTTGTTATCTTAGGTCTGAAAGGTAACCAAGGGAGTATACAGCTGGACTGGAAAGGTAACCAAAGGAGTATATAGCAACCACATCCTGGAGGATCTTTCAAAACAGGGATGATCTGGAAATTTTAAGATTAAAGTGTAGAGTCAAGTTTTGCATTTCATCATATTAAAACAACAGGCAACATTCATAGAGGTAACCATATTCACTGAAATGTACACAAAATGGATCTTTCTTCCCTGTGACAGAGCAGAGTGGAGTCGAGGAGGATAGGAATGACAGAACAAGAAAACACAGGCAATTTCAAGGGACCACAAAGATGGGCAACCCTGTGTGGTGTCAACATGACAAGTGGAAAGTTTTTTATCATTGAATCCAATCTCAGCTCTGCTGCAAATTGTAGCTTATTTATTTTGCCTCGAGTGAAAGTTGCTCAGTCGTATCCGACTCTTTGTGACCCCACGGACTATTCAGTCCATGGAATTCTCCAGGCCAGAATACTGATGTGGGTAGCCTTTCCCTTCTCCAGAGGATCTTGCCAACCGAGGGATCAACCCCAGGTTTCCCACATGCAGGCAGATTCTTTACCAGTTGAGCCACCAGGGAAGCGCAAGAATACTGGAGTGGGTAACCCTTCCCTTCTCCAGGGGATCTTCCCAACCTAGGAATTGAACCGGGATCTACTACATTGCAGATGAATTCTTTACCAACTGAGCTACTAGGTAAACCCAGAGTGAAAGTCAATCATGTCTAACTCTTGGTGACCCCATGGACTATACAGTCCATGAAATACTCCAGGCCAGAATACTGGAGAAGTGAAAGGCTACCCTTGGGGCCATAAAGAGTCAGACATGACTGAGCAACTTTCACTTTCATTTTGCCTTAATAACTGTCTAAAGTTAAATGAGAATGATATGCCCATTGCAGTGCTATGGAGAGAATTAAGTGATATGTGATATGCAAAGTGTCTGGAGAAACCAGTTTCTTAGTTAATGAAGGCTTATACAAACAGTGGAGCAATGAATACTTAAACAGAAGGACAAAATGTAGGGCCTTCCATGTTGCTTCTTCAGGAGACAGAATAACTTTCTGAGGTTACTTCTAGCTCTGTGATGCTCCGTTTTTTCAGAAAGGCAGGCCAAAAAACCACTATTTTTTCCCTCTGCAAAAACAAAGTAATGCGTATACTTCAAAATAGGCTTTTTTAGAGCTTTCAAAACAGACAACAACAAAAGAAAATATCTTCATCATTAAGACCTAACACTTTACCCACAAAAGTCAAGCCAGCATGCTTTTTTCCCCTGTATTAATCTTGGAAGATTCAGACTTAAAAAAAAAAAAGAAAGAAAAGAAAAAAAGCATCAATATATCCCTTTGCTTTGGAGCAGTAATCATTTTGGCCTTTTCCTGAGCTCTCCTTAGCTGCTCCCAGCACTGCTACCTGTTGGTTCTTTCTCGCCTTTTGTTGGGATTCTTTCTTCTCCACATCCTGGCATTTGTCTGAGACCTCCTACAATCTTACTTATCTTCTTTCTCTTCAATCCCTGATTTCTTTTATACTGCAGACATTCTATTTTTATTTTACCTAAAATTCCCTTAGCTGATTTCATTTCTACAATGGCTTAAAGGTACAGGAGCAAACCCACTGCTCCAAGAACAGAAATCAAATATACGTATATGTATGTATGTAAAATATTGGAAGTTGATGGTCATATAAACTATGCACTATCCCTAGATTTGATGTAAATGAAAAATTTGGAAATGAAATATTCTTTGAGGTCTTTGGCAAAATAAATAAATATTTTAAAGTCTTAATGACTGTTAAAAAAAATCACTAATGTTTTAAGTGTCAAATTCTCCCCCTTTGCTTATGATTCAAAGCACCTGGCTGTCAAGACCCTCTGTAATCTTAGTTTGTCACAAGCAACTTCATTCTTTCTCTTATGTATTCCTTCTTTTGCAGTCAGGCCAGTATCCTTAATGAATCCTCTAAAAGCAAGGCTAATTTCTGTTTTATGTCTATCCTTACCCTATTACATTTTTCCTCAATTGTCCTTATGCTTTTCTATTTACCCACTCTTATGCATTTTAGTGGAGAAGAAAATGGCAACCCACTCCAGTGTTCTTGCCTGGAGAATCCCATGGATGGAGGACCCTGCTGGGCTGCAATCCATGGGGTCGCTAAGAGTCAGACACGACTGAACGACTTCACTTGGACTTTTCACTTTCATGCATTGGAGAAGGAAATGGCAACCCACTCCAGTGTTCTTGCCTGGAGAGTCCCAGGGACGGGGGAGCCTGGTGGGCTGCCATCTATGGGGTCGCACAGAGTCGCACACGACTGAAGGGACTTAGCAGCAGCAGCAGCATGCATTTTAGACACTCCACTTCAGGTCATGCAGCCTCCAGAAATCTTCTCCAGGACAGCCAGCCTACAGTTATTTGATCTTAACTGAGCTCACACTACACCATATGTTCATGATGATTCCCTTACACTACACATTACCTGCTTTGGCATGAAGATGGGTTTTCTATCTGGTGAGAAGCTAGAAGTGAGTGAATCTAATCTTCTACTCTCAGTAGCATAAGTATGACATTGGAATCATAAAAAAAAAAATTGGAATTGAGTCCATCTCAGCCACTGAGTATGCTTTCTTGGGTGAGTTATAATTTTCTGATTTTCCTCACTTATGAAATGGTGATAATACCATTAGACAGAGTTGATTTGAAATAAGAAATAATATAGGCTTCCCTGGTGGCTCAGACAATAAAGAATCTTCATGTAATACAGGAAACCCAGGTTCAATCCCTGTGTCAGGAATATCTCCTGGAGAAGGGAATGCCTACCCACTCCAGTATTCTTTCCTAGAGAATCCCATAAATAAAGGAGCCTGGCAGGCTACAGTCCATGGGGTCACAAACAGTTGTACATGACTGAGTGATTAAACACACACACACACACAAATAGAAATAATATACATTTTATCCTCAAGTAGTTATGAAGAAATGCCAATGTTTTATATCAATCTACTTGCAGTTAGAGTCCCAATGGTGTAGGCAACGTTACCCTAAGAAAGGTATCCATTGTACTCATGGGGTTGTGTGATTTAAGCTAGCCAAAAAAGAGTATATCTTTGGGTAAAGTCAAATACCCTATTACTTCTACCCCTCTGTTTCTCATATTTTGCCCAGGTGTAATTCATGATCCTGACTCACCACTAAAATAGTTCAGGGCATCTTCTCAAAGGAACAAATAGTTGCAGACCTTATTTCTTTTCTCCCACTCTTGCATCAGAAATGTCTTATCACTGTTCCATGGATTGTTTTATCAAGCCCTTCAGGTTGGAAGAGTGGTCCTCAACTGGGGATGTATAAAGAATTTCTGAGAGGTACAAGGATGTGGATAGATTTAAGAGAATTAATCCCTAGATTCTCAACTGTGTTGTTCAGAACCTCAACTCTCTTCCTATTTCTCACAGTAATAATTGGTTTATTGACCAAAGGAAAGCCAGCAGAGCACCAAACAAAGGGAAATGGGGTCATTTCTTTATCATCAAGTACTGTAACTGCCCTTTCATTTTGGTTGCCTAATGCCATATCACACGGACCACAGCCTGGTCTAACTAAGTGAAACTAAGCCATGGCCTGTGGAGCCACCCAAAAAGGGTGGGTCATGGTGGAGAGGTCTGACAGAATGTGGTCCACTGGAGAAGGGAATGGCAATCCACTTCAGTACTCTTGCCACATGAACAGTAGGAATAGGCAAAATGATAGGATACTGAAAGAGGAACTACCCAGGTCAGTTCAGTTTAGTTCAGTCGCTCAGTTGTGTCTGACTCTTTGCGACCCCATGAATCACACGAAGCCAGGCCTCCCTGTCCATCACCATCTCCCGGGGTTCACTCAAACTCAGTTCCATCGAGTCAGTGATGCCATCCAGCCATCTCATCCTCTGTCATCCCTTTTTCCTCCTTCCCCCAATCCATCCCAGCATCAGAGTCTTTTCCAATGAGTCAGCTCTTCACATGAGGTGGCCAAAGTACTGGAGTTTCAGCTTTAGAATCATTCATTTCAAAGAACACCCAGGGCTGATCTCCTTTAGAATGGACTGGTTGGATCTCCTCGCCGTCCAAGGGACTCTCAAGAGTCTTTTACAACACCACAGTTCAAAAGCATCAATTCTTCGGCGCTCAGCTTTCTTCATAGTCCAACTCTCACATCCATACATGACCACTGGAAAAACCGTAGCCTTGACTAGACGGACCTTTGTGGGCAAAGTAATGTCTCTGCTTTTCAATATGCTATCTAGGTTGTTCATAACTTTCATTCCAAGCAGTAAGAGTCTTTTAATTTCATGGCTGCAATCACAATCTACAGCTATTTGGGAGCCCAAAAAGATAAAGTCTGACACTGTTTTCACTGTTTCCCCATCTATTTGCCATGAAGTGATGGAACCAGATGCCATGATCTTCGTTTTCTGAATGTTGAGCTTTAAGCCAACTTTTTCACTCTCCTTTTTCACTTTCATCAAGAGGCTTTTTAGTTCCTCTTCATTTTCTGCCATTAGGGTGGTGTCATCTGCATATCTGAGGCTATTGATATTTCTCCCAGCAATCTTGATTCCAGCTTGTGCTTCTTCCAGCCCAGTGTTTCTCATGATGTACTCTGCACAGAAGTCAAATAAGCAGGGTGACAATGTCAGCCTTGACACCCTGTTTCCTATTTTGAACCAGTCTGTTGTTCCATGTCTAGTTTTAGCTGTTGCTTTCTGACCTGCATATAGGTTTCTCAAGAGGCAGGTCAGGAGGTCTGGTATTCACCTCTTTCAGAATTTTCCACAGTTTATTGTGATCCACACAGTCAAAAACTTTGGCATAGTCAATAAAACAGAAATAGATGTTTTTCTGGAAGTCTCTTGCTTTTTCAATGATCCAGTGGATGTTGGCAATTTGATCTCTGGTTCCTCTGCCTTTTCTAAAACCTGCTTGAACATCTGTAAGTTCATGATTTACATACTACTGAAGCCTGGCTTGGAGAATTTTGAGCATTACTTTACTAGTGTGTGAGATGAGTGCAATTGTGCGGTAATTTAAGCATTCTTTGTCATTGCCTTTCTTTGGGATTTGCAGCCCAGGTCAGTAGGTGCCCAATATACTACTGCTGATCAGTGGAGAAATAACTCCATAAAGGATGAAGGGATGGAGCCAAAGCAAATGTTGTGGATATAACGGGTGATGGAAGCAAGGTCTGATGCTATAAGAGCAATATTGCATAGGAACCTGAAATGTTAGATCCATTAATCAAGGCAAATTGGTAGTGGTCAAACAGGTGATGGAAAGAGTAAATGCTGACATTCTAGGAGTCAGTGAACTAAAATGGATTGGAATGGGTGAATTTAACTCAGGTGACCATCATATCTACTACTGCGGGCAGGAATCCCTTAGAAGAAATGGGGAAGCCATCATGGTCAACAAAAGAGTCCGAAATGCAGTACTTGGATGCAATCTCAAAAACAACAGAATGATCTCTGTTCATTTCCAAGGCAAACCATTCAGTATCGCAGTAATCCAAGTCTATGCCCCAACCAGTAATGCTGAAGAAGCTGAAGTGGAATGGTTCTAAAAAGACCTACAAGACCTTTTAGAACTAACACCCAAAAATGATGTCCTTTTAATTATAGGGGACTGGAATGCAAAAGTAGGAAGTCAAGAAACACCTGGAGTAACAGGCAAACTTGGCCTTGGAATACAGAATTAAGCAGGGCAAAGGCTAAGAGTTTTGTCAAGAGAACACACAGGTCATAGCAAACACCCTCTTCCAACAACACAAGAGAAGACTCTACACATCGACATCACCAGATGGGCAACACCAAAATCAGATTGATTATATTCTTTGCAGCCAAAGATGGAGAAGCTCTATATAGTCAACAAAAACAAGACCAGGAGCTGACTGTGGCTCAGATCATGAACTCCTTATTGCCAAATTCAGACTGAAATTGAAGAAACTAGGGAAAAACCACTAGATGATTCAGGTATGACCTAAATAAATTCCATTATGATTGTATAGTGCAAATGAGAAATAGATTTAAAGGCCTAGATCTGATAGATAGAGTACCTGATGAACTATGGTCAGACGTTCATGACATTGTACAGGAGACAGGGATTAAGACCATCCCCATGAAAAGGAAATGCAAAAAAGCAAAATTACTGTCTGAGGAGGCCTTACAAATAGCTGTGAAAAGAAGAGAAGCAAAAAGCAAAGGAGAAAGGGAAAGATTTAAGCATCTGAATGCAAAGTTCTGAAAAATAGCAAGAAGAGATAAGAAAGCCTTTCTCAGCGATCAAGGCAAAGAAATAGAGGAAAACAACAGAATGGGAAAGACTAGAGATCTCTTCAAGAAAATTAGAGATGTCAAGGGAACATTTCATGCAAAGATGGGCTCGATAAAGGACAAAAATGGTATGGACCTAACAGAAGCAGAAGATATTAAGAAGAGATGGCAAGAATACACAGAAGAACTATACAAAAAAGATCTTCATGATCAAGATAATCACGATGGTGTGATCACTCACCTAGAGCCAGATATCCTGTAATGTGAAGTCAAGTGGGCCTTAGAAAGCATCACTATGAACAAAGCTAGTGGAGGTGATGGAATTCCAGTTGAGCTACTTCAAGTCCTGAAAGACGATGCTGTGAAAGTGCTGCACTCAATATGCTAGCAAATTTGGAAAACTCAGCAGTGGCCACAGGACCGGAAAAAGTCAGAGTTTATTCCAATCCCAAAGAAAGGCAATGCTAAAAAATGCCCAAACTACCTCACTATTGCACTCATCTCACATGCTTGTAAAGCAATGCTCAAAATTCTCCAAGCCAGGCTTCAGCAATATGTGAACCGTGAACTTCCTGATGTTCAAGCTGGTTTTAGAAAAGGCAGAGGAACCAGAGACCAAATTGCCAACATCCTCTGGATCATCAAAAAAGCAAGAGAATTCCAGAAAAAACATCTATTTCTGCTTTATTGACTATGCCAAAGCTTTTGACTGTGTGGATCACAATAAAGTGGAAAATTCTGAAAGAGGTGAATACCAGACCACCTGGCCTGCCTCTTGAGAAACCTGTATGCAGGTCAGGAGGCAACAGTTAGAACTGGACATGGAGCAGCAGACTGTTTCCAAATAGGAAAAGGAGTACACCAAGGCTGTATACTGTCACCCTACTTATTTGACTTCTGTGCAGAGTACATCATGAGAAACACCGGGCTGGAAGAAGCACAAGCTGGAATCAAGATTGCCAGGAGAAATATCAATAACCTCAGATATGCAGATGACAACACCCTAATGGCAGAAAATGAAGAGGAACTAAAAATCCTCTTGATGAAAGTGAAAGAGGAGAGTGAAAAAGTTGGCTTAAAACTCAACATTCAGAAAATGAAGATCATGGCGTCTGGTCCCATCACTTCATGGCAAATAGATGGGGAAACAGTGAAAACAGTGTCAGACTTTATCTTTTTGGGCTCCCAAATCACTGCAGATGGTGATTGCAGCCATGAAATTAAAAGACTCTTACTGCTTGGAATGAAAGTTATGAGCAACCTAGATAGCATATTGAAAAGTAGAGACATTACTTTGCCCACAAAGGTCCGTCTAGTCAAGGCTACGGTTTTTCCAGTGGTCATGTATGGATGTGAGAGTTGGACTATGAAGAAAGCTGAATGCTGAAGAATTGGTGCTTTTAAACTGTGGTGTTGAAGAAGACTGTTGAGAGTCCCTTGGACGGCAAGGAGATCCAACCAGTCCATTCTAAAGGATATCAGCCCTGGGTGTTCTTTGGAAGGAGTGATGCTTAAAAAGCTGAAACTCCAGTACTTTGGCCACCTCATGTGAAGAGTTGACTCATTGGAAAAAATTCTGATACTGGGAGGGTTTGGGGGCAGGAGGAGAAGGGGACGACTGATGATGAGATGGCTGGATGGCATCACCGACTTGATGGATGTCAGTTTGAGTGAACTTCGGGAGTTGGTGATGGATAGGGAGGCCTGAGTGAGTGAGTGAGTGAATGGAGTAGCTCAGTCGTGTTCGACTCTTTGTGAGCCTTTGGACTGTAGCCCCCCAGGCTCCTCCGTCCATGGGATTCTCAGGCAAGAATTCTGAAGTGAGTTGCCATTTCCTTCTCCAGGAGATCTTCCCAACCCAGGGATCGAACCCAGGTCTCCCGCATTTCAGGCAGACACTTTACCGTCTGAACTGAAGGGTTTACAGGCCATCAAATGGACATGACCTATAAAGGCAATTTTGACGGTTTTACATAGAAATGACCTCTAATGGAAGAGAACACAAATGGGAACTATTTGAGATACATTTCTATGTAAAATGTAGTTTGCATATAATTCAGCATTTTAAATGAGCACTCTGCAACCGAGACCAAATATCAATCATCTCTTGAGGTTTTCTACTATGTACCAACATCAAATCTACATAGGAACAAATGTTACTCCTGCTTTTCTCTTCTATATCAAATGTCCTGAAGCCTTCGTGTCTCTCTGGAGAGAGGCTGAGTTTCTGAAGGCATATTCCAGTATAAACATCATCGACAGGGTAGAGAATGACCGGGTCAGTCACATTGTACAGTCTCAGGGCCAGGTGGCTGGACTAGAGGAATCCGCCTCCTCCTGCATAAGGCAGGTAGACTCCAGTGTAAACAACTTCCGGGATGTAGTACTTGAGTTTCTTATCCCTATGAGGTCCAGCATTATGAATCACGTCACCAATAAACAAATATTTGGCTTTGTTCCTGGATAAGCTATTCAAGTAATTCAGGAGATGATGGGTGTTCACAAAAACATCATCATCGCCCTTGAACACAAACTCGGCATTTGGGCAGGAAGTGCTCACCCACCTGAGAAGAGTACTTCTTTCAGAGACAAGTTGAAGAATGTATCTCTGTAGTTCCACAAAAGAATGTCTTGGTGTTTCTCACTCTCAAATTTCAGCATATCTGAAAGGCCAGGACGGTTGTCCTTTGTGGGGGTCTGGCCCAGTAAGAAGACTCGCACCACCGTTTGGTTCCCCACATTGGTTTCTTTACCCCAAGATTCCCAAATTGCCTGGAGTGCTGCAATTCATGGGGTCACAAAGAGTTGGACACGGCTGAGCAACTGAACTGAACTGAACTGAATGCCATCTAGCAAACTATACTATAGTTTGCTATATATAGTTTTATATACTATAAACCAAACCTACTGGTTTAAACCAATAATAATTCATCACATTATGATTTATATGTCGTCATTCTTCCTGTCTTGCCTGAGCTCATTCATGGTGCTATATTCAGCTGATGGGTTGGCTAGGTAGGGCTCAACATAGACACTAGGGAAGGTTGGGCTCACCCTCTCATCTAGTTTCAGGGCCTTTGTTTCATAGTTTCCTAATAATTCAGTAGTCTAATTGGGGCTTCCTAACTTGGTGATGGAATGTTTGAAAACAGCAGTAATAGAAGTCTCAAACCCTTTCAATATTTAGCCCTGGAAGTTGCATATACTTCACTGCATTCGATGGTCAATGCAAATCACGGAGGCAGTCTATATGAATGGAGAGGAGATTAGACTCCACCTCTTAATGGGATGAACTACAAAGTCACACTGCAGAGGATTTGCAGGATGGGAAGGAAGATGTGATCATCATTTCAAACCATTCAGCCCATGCCTCCAACCATCTTGTTAAATGATGAGTTTCAAAAAGTGTATTACTTTTTAACAAAAAACTATTTATCAAAAATTATATTTATATAGCAAAGTGAACACTGGCAGCCACCAGAAGCTGGGACAACCTAGGAATAGGTTGTCCCCCAGGGCCTCTAGAGAGCATGAAGCCATGCTGATGACTTAATTTCAGCTCAGTAAAACTAATTCTGGACTTCTGATTTCCAGAACTACAAGAAAATAAATCTGTGTTTTAAACAAACCATTTTGTGTTAACTTGTACTGCAACCATGGGAAATATACATCAGACACTTTGAATGATAGCAACAGAGATAATTACAGAAAAAAAGAAAAAAAGTATAAAAAGTGTGTATAACAGTATTTTTAGAAAGTTCTATTACTCCAGCATAATAATGTAAATAAAATACACATCTTAATATGAAAAAATATATATTAAATTTTTGCCTTTTATCAGGGCCTAATAATAATCATTATAACATATTCCATAAGTATTATTTTAACACTTAGAGCTCTTTGGTTAAATAAATATTTTTAAAATTCAATTTATGCACATAATTTGTTTCAATAATATTTTACATTGATCAATAAAATATCACTCAATAATATGACATGGGCTATTTATTAAAATACAATTCTGCAAGGGAAAAGGAACAGAAATATTATTTTAAAAAGTTAAAGAATGGATACAAAGTTTCCAACTATAGAACTATTAGTAATTATTTTCCAACTAATTTGTAAAGCATATTAAATAGATACTGTTGGATATTAAATTACCTTTGTAGCTACTGTAAATCTTTAATAACTTTATTTAAAATATTATTATTTACAGGACACAGAAATTATACTCTCATATCTATAATTAAAAAAAATTAAAAGCCAACTTAAAGCATTTTTTAAGGAGTACATAACCAAATTAACCTGAACCATCCCTTTGCCAGAGCACATTACCAATTATGCTGTCTATTCCAGTAGTTTTAGGTTGCCCTAACACTCACAGGGTACCATTTTTTTTCCTCCTAAATTCAGGAAAACTTGTTTCTATCTGGAGCTACCCAGCATACACATTCATTTGCATAATATAATTCAATCATTAGACAATAATCATGTTTCTTTCTTCTCCAAATCATCTCTTTATTCTTGAGATTCTTAAACTTTCTCTGCCATGAATTTGGTTAGCAGCTGGATAAAGGCTGTGATTCATTTTCAGAATGATAATTTTAAGTGATAAAACAAGATATATAAGATTATATACAAGAAACCAATTACATTAAAATACAGTCACAATATATTATAAAATCTAAATTTGTGATGAGAACTGTGTATTGCATGATTGTCTCACACAGAACAAAACTAAGCAACAATTCTAATAACTAGTATAATTTTGAGTGAAATCTCAAGGTATCTATGGCCAAAGTAATGTAATGTGAAAATGTCTGTGGTGTCTATTGTTGACAGCCTGGGGAGCTGTTAATAATATTGTGGTTTGTAGCCTACATTCACAACTGAAAGAAAAAATAAATTTCAGTTAGATGCTAATGAAGAGAAAGATGCAATTTTTCCCCATCCTAATTTGTGCCCCACTAAAATTTAAACATAAATCATTTGGGAGGTTTTGGACACCAAACACCCTCTTCCAACAACACAAGAGAAGACTCTACACATGGACATCACCAGATGGTCGACACTGAAATCAGATTGATTATATTCTTTGCAGCCAAAGATGGAGAAGCTCTATACAGTCAACAAAAACAAGATTAGGAGCTGACTGTGGCTCAGATCATGAACTCCTTATTGCCAAATTCAGACTGAAATTGAAGAAACTAGGGAAAACCACTAAACCATTCAGGTATGACCTAAATCAAATCCCTTATGCTTATACAGTGGAAGTGAGAAATAGATTTAGGGGACTAGATCTGATACATAGAGTGCCTGATGAACTATGGACGGAGGTTCATGACATTGTACAGGAGACAGGGATCAAGACCATCCCCATGGGAAAGAAATACAAAAAAGCAAAATGGCTGTCTGAGGAGGCCTTACAAATAGCTGTGAAAAGAAAAGAAGTGAAAAGCAAAGGAGAACAGGAAAGAAATAAGCATCTGAATGCAGAGTTCCAAAGAATAGCAAGAAGAGATAAGAAAACCTTCCTCAGTGATCAATGCAAAGAAATAGAGGCACACCACAGAATGGGAAAGACTAGAGATCTCTTCAGGAAAATTAGAGATACCAAGGGAATATTTCATGCAAAGATGGTCTCGATAAGGGCAGAAATGGACCTAACAGAATCAGAAGATATTAAGAAGAGGTGGCAAGAATACACAGAAGAACTGTACAAAAAGGAGCTTCACGACCAAGATAATCACGATATGTGATCATTCACCTAGAGCCAGACATCCTGGAATGTAAAGTCAAGTGGGCCTTAGAAAGCATCACCATAAACAAAGCTATTGGAGGTGATGGAATTCCAGTTGAGCTATTTCAAATCCTGAAGATGATGCTGTGAAACTGCTGCACTCAATATGCCAGCAAATTTGGAAAACTCAGCAGTGGCCACAGGACTGGAAAAGGTCAGTTTTCATTCCAATCCCAAAGAAAGGCAATGCCAAAGAATGGTCAAACTACCTCACAATTGCATTTATTTCACATGTTAGTAAAGTAATGCTCAAGATTCTCCAAGCCAGGCTTCAGCAATATGTGAACCATGAACTTACAGATGTTCAAGCTAGTTTTAGAAAATGTAGAGGAACCAGAGATCAAATTGCCAACATCTGCTGGATCATCGAAAAATCAAGAGAGTTCCAGAAAAACATCTATTTCTGCTTTACTGACTATGCCAAAGCCTTTGACTGTGTGGATCACAATAAACTGTGGAGAATTCTGAAAGAGATGGGAATACCAGACCATCTGACCCGCCTCTTGAGAAACCCATATGCAGGTCAGGAAGCAACAGTTAGAACTGGACATGAAAGAACAGACTAGTTCAAAATAGGAAAAGGAGTACATCAAGGCTGTATATTGTCACCCTACTTATTTAACTTACATGCAGAGTACATCATGAGAAACACTGGGCTGGAAGAAGCACAAGCTGGAATCAAGATTGCCAGGAGAAATATCAATAACCTCGGATATGCAGATGACACCACCCTTATGGCAGAAAGGGAAGAGGAACTAAAAGCCTCTTGATGAAAGTGAAAGTAGAGATTGAAAAAGTTGGCTTAAAGCTCAACATTCAGAAAACGAAGATCATGGCATCTGGTCCCATCACTTCATGGGAAATAGATGGGGAAACAGTGGAAACAGTGTCAGACTTTATTTTTGGGGGCTCCAAAATCACTGCAGATGGTTACTTCAGCCATGAAATTAAAAGACGCTTACTCCTTGGAAGGAAAGTTATAACCAACCTAGATAGCATATTGAAAAGCAGAGACATTACTTTGCCAACAAAGGTTCGTCTAGTCAAGGCTGTGGTTTTTCCAGTAGTCATGTATGGATGTGAGAGTTGGACTGTGAAGAAGGCTGAGTGCCGAAGAATTGATGCTTTTGAACTGTGGTGTTGGAGAAGACTCTTGAGAGTCCTTTGGACTGCAAGGAGATCTAACCAGTCCATTCTGAAGATCAGCCCTGGGATTTCCTTGGAAGGAATGATGCTAAAGCTGAAACTCCAGTACTTTGGCCATCTCATGCGAAGAGTTAACTCATTGGAAAAGACTCTGATGCTGGTAGGGATTGGGGACAGGAGGAGAAGGGGATGACAGAGGATGAGATGGCTGGATGGCATCACTGACTCGATGGACATGAGTCTGAGTGAGTTGGTGATGGACAGGGAGGCCTGGTGTGCTGCAATTCATGGGGTTGCAAACAGTCGGACATGACTGAGTGACTGAACTAAACTGAACTGGACACCTTGTTGAGGCTCACAAGTTTAATGTGTTTAGTTTCTATCTCCCCAACTAAACTGGGGCATTTCTTCAGAAACCCAGTGAGCATATGGATAAGAAGTATGTTCATAGGAGATGCTGAATATATATTTAGAGAAATAGTTAATGAACTACTAAAGGCCAAGGTCACTTGTCCTAGGTTGTAAAAGCAGGAAGTCTCTAACCTCAGACTCTGATTTTAGCTCTGACACTAAATTGTGTCCTAATGCATTGTGTCTATCAATCTATTTATCTAAATATCTACTCATTTAAAAAAATATTATTTATACTCTTACTACAAGTCAAATATATTTTAGGTGTCCAACATCAAAATCTGTCTAATTATTGATCCACACTTCTTTCTCTCTTATCACTTATAGATATCTTTATAATATTCTGTAAGTTGTTACACTGTTTGTTTTTCATGCATTCTACCTCTTGAAACCAACAGAACACATTTATCTAAAGCTCTCATCATGTTTGGGGAAAGTTCAGAGAATGCCTGGTCACAGAACAGAGGCATAATTCTGTTAGTACTTTTAACCATGTAAGTATTAAAAAAAAAAATTGTATGTATGTGGGTTCACACAAGGTTTGTTTGAGTCCTCTGAGTGTCTCTAGAAGTTATGGGGTTTGATTCTAAACACAATTTCACCATTCCTACCATTTTGCTGGGGCTTCTCCTTTGCCCTTGGACATGGGGTATGTCCTCAAAGTCTTTCCAGCACCCTACAGTCACCACTGTAGCTCCTACTCTCTTGCTGGGGACTCTTCTCAGTACTGTGCTTGAATGTCTCCTGTGGAGGTATGGGTCAGCAGAGCCTACTGCAGGGGCAGGGGCTCTGGGTGCAGCAGACCTGGGTATGGCATAAGCCCTCTTGGAGGAGGTTGCCATTAACCCCATCATAGAGACACCAGAACTTACACAGGACTGGGAAACAGACTCTTGGAGGGAACAAACAAACCTTTTGCACACCAGGACCCAGGAGAAAGGAGCAGTCCAGGAGTTCGTGGCAGAGGTGTGGTTAGGCGGAGGCCTGTTGCAGGGTTGGGGGCACTGAGTACAGTGGTGCATTCATGGGACTGTATTTTCTGAAGGAGCTCACCATTATCTTCACTACCTCCACCATAGTTTGGCTTCAGGTCGAATAACGGGGGGTGGGGGGGACAACCCCTCCTGTCAACAGAAAAGTGGATTAAAGATTTACTATGCATGACCCCCCCCCCATCAGAACAAGACTCAATACCCCCTCAGTCAGTCTCTCCCATCAGGAACCTTCCATAAGCCATACACTTCCATATACTTCTCCAACAAAGGGCAGACAGAATGAAAACCACAATCACAGAAAACTAACCAATCTGATCACATGGACCACAGCCTTGTCTAACTCAATGAAACTATGACCTATGTCATGTAGGGCCACCCAAGACAGACGGGTCATGGTGGAGACTTCTGACAAAACGTGGTCCACTGGAGAAGGGAATGGCAAACCAATTCAGTATTCTTGCATTAAGAACCCCATGAACAGTATGAAGAAGCAAAACGATAGGACACTGAAGGAGGAACTCCTCAGGTCGGTAGGTGCCCAATACGCTACTGGAGATCAGTCGAGAAATAACTCCAGAAAGAATGAAAAGATGGAGCCAAAGCAAAAACAACACCCAGTTGTGGATGTGACTGGTGATAGAAGCAAGGTCTGATGCTGTAAAGAGCAATATTGCATAGGAACCTGGAATGTTAGGTCCATGAATCAAGGTGAATCGGCAGTGGCCAAACAAGAGATGGCAACAGTGAACATTGACATTCTAGGAATCAGTGAACTAAAATGTACTGAAGTGGGTGAATTTAATTCAGATGACCATTATATTTGCTACTGTGGGCAAGAATCACTTAGAAGAAATGGGGTAGCCTTCATAGTCAACAAAAGAATCCAAAATGCAGTACTTGGGTGCAATCTCAAAAATGACAGAATGACCTCTGTTCATTTCCAAGGCAAACTATTCAATATCACAGTAAACCAAGTCTATGCCCCGACCAGTAATGCTGAAGAAGTTGATGTTGAACCATTTTATGAAGACCAAAACACCTTCCAGAATTTACACCCCCAAAAGATGTCCTCTTCATTATAGGGGACTGGAATGCAGAAGCAGAAGTCAAGAAATACCGGGACTAATAGGCAAGTTTGGCCTTGGAGTACTGAAAGAAGCAGGGCAAAGGCTAATAGACTTTTGCCAAGAGAACACACTGGTCATAGCAAACACCCTCTTCCAACAACACAGGAGAGGACTCTACACATGGACATCACCAGATGGTCAACACTGAAATCAGATTAATTATATTCTTTGCAGCCAAAGATGGAGAAACTCTATATTGTCTGCAAAAACAAGACTGGGAGCTGACTGTGGCTCAGATCATGAACTCCTTATTGCCAAATCAGACTTAAATTGAAGAAAGTACAGAAAACCACGAGTCCATTAAAGTATGACGTAAGTCAAAGCCCTTATAATTATACAGTGGAAGTGACAAATACATTCATCGGATTAGATTTGATTATGAACAGAGGTTCATGACAGTGTACAGGAGGCAGTGATCAAGACCATCCCCAAGAAAAAGAAATTCAAAAAGACAAAATGGTTGCCTGAGGAGGCCTTACAAGTAGCTGTGAAAGCAAGAGAAGCGAAAGGCAAAGGAGTAAAGAAAAGATATACCCACCTGAATGCAGAGTTCCAAAGAATAGCAAAGAGAGATAAGAAAGCCTTCCTCAGTGATCAGTGCAAAGAAATAGAGGAAAACAATAGAATGGGAAAGACTAAAGATCTCTTCAAGAAAATTAGAGAAGAAAATTAAAGGTACAAATGGAACATTGCATGCAAAGATGGGCCCAATAAAGGACAGAAATATTATACACCTAACAGAAGGAGAAATTATTAAGAAGAGGTGGCAAGAATACACAGAAGAACTATACAAAAAAATCTTCATGACCTAGATAATGATGATGGTATGATCACTCACCTAGAAGCAGATGTCCTGGAATGTGAAGTCAAGTGGGCCTTAGGAAGCATCACTACAAACAAAGCTAGTGGAGGTGATGGAATTCCAGTTGAGTTACTTCAAATCCTAAAACATGATGCTGTGAAAGTGCTGCACTTAATATACCAGTAAATTTGGAAAACTCAGCAGTGGCCATAGGACTGGAAAAGGTCAGTTTTCATTCCAATCTTGAAGAAAGGAAATGCCAAAAGAATGCTCAAACCACCACACAATTGCACTCATCTCACAAGCTAGCAAAATAATCCTCAAAATTATCCAAGCCAGGCTTCAACAGCATGTGAACCATGAACCTCCAGATGTTCAAGCTGGATTTAGGAAAGGCAGCAGAACCAGAGATAAAATCACCAACATCCGTTGGATCATTGAAGAAGCGTGAGAGTTCCAGAAAAACTTCTACTTCTGCTTTATTGACTATGCCAAAGTCTTTGACTGTGTGGATCACAGCAAATTGTGGAAAATTCTTAAAGAAATGGGAATACCAGACCACCTGACCTGCCTCCTGAGATATCTGCATGCAGGTCAAGGAGCAACAGTTAGGACTGGACATGGAAAAACAGACTGGTTCCAAATCCAGAAAGGGGTATGTTGTGGTTGTATATTGTCACCTTGTTTATTTAAGTTATATGAACAGTACATCATGAGAAATGATGGACTGGATGAAGCACAAACTGGAATCAAGATCGCTGGGAGAAATACCAATAACCTCAGATATGCAGATGACACCACACTTATGGCATAAAACAAAGAACTAAAGAACCTCTTGATGAAAGTGAAAGAGGAGAGTGAAAAAGTTGGCTTAAAACTCAATATTCAGAAAACCAAGATCATGGCATCTGGTCCCATCATTTCATGGCAAATAGATGGGGAAACAATGGAAACAGTGACAGACTTTATTTTTGAGGGCTCCAAAATCACTGCAGATGGTGACTCCAACCTTGAAATTAAAAGACGCTTGTTCCTTGGAAGCAAAGTTATGACCGACCTAGAAAGAATTTTAAAAACAGAGACATTACTTTGCCAACAAAGGTCCGTCAAGTCAAAGCTATGGCTTTTCCATTAGTCAGGTATGGATGTGAGAGTTGGACTCTAAAAAGAAACTTGAGCACCAAAGATTTGATGCTTTTGAACTGTGGTGTTGGAAAAGACTCTTGAGAGTACCTTGGACAGCAAGGAGCTCCAACCAGTCCATCCAAAAGGAAATAGGTCCTGAATATTCATTGGAAAAACTGATGCTGAGGCTGAAACCCCAATACTTTGGCCACTTAATGTGAGGAACTAACTCATTTGAAAAGACCCTGATCCTGGGAATGATGGAAGGTGGGAGGAGAAGGGGATGACAGATGGTTGGATGGTGTCACCAACTCAATGGACATGAGTTTGAGTAAGCGCTGGGAGTTGGTTTTGGACAGGGAAGCCTGGCATGCTGCAGTCCATGAGGTCATGAAGAGTCTGGCATGACTGAGTGACCTAACTGAAGTGAACTTATTATCACATGTTCAATAGATGATGAATTAAATAGCCTCTCTAAGAAATAAAATAGGTAAGATCAAGAATGGAAGGTTAACTAAAGCTGAAAAATAATATATAACGCTTTCAACATAAAATAAGGCACCAAGTTCCTACATTCCCTAGAACATGCATTGTGCAATAATTCATTCAAACAAATATTGAGTGCCTACTCCAGACTATTTTCTGTATCTGAATGTAACTATGTTGTAACATACATGAATTTTCATTGCTGAAAGTGACATTCCATCATGTAAAAAATTTCCCTCTGTGTGAAAGCTAAACTTTGTCACAGAAAAATGTAAACTAAATCCAGATCTGAGTGTAGTGGTCTGACTTGCTGAATTTGCCAGTTTAAGAGGGGGGGGGGAAGAAGTGGTTATTCAGATAGAATTTCCCTTTATTTTCAACTCTGAGTTTAAGATTATTCTCAGAATGTCAAAGACATTTATCTAGTACTTGGCTTTATAGCTAAATTAGCCTTACATCTAATCTACCCACATCTATTTTTTTTTTCCTGTACATTTCCTGTTTAAGCCTGTAGGTGGAGAGAAAAAAAAATATGCTTAATAACTCTTCTTTAAATATAAATAACAAATACCACTTGCTGCTCTTCTTTGAAGAATTAAAATTGATTTTCTCCTTCTGGATGAGAGATGATCTGGCTTGGGTGAGCACACAGTGATTTCTATCACAAATGATGCTTCAGAGCTGTTTGCTCTGAGGAAAACAAAGTGTGGCTGAGACTGAGATAATTTGTCAAGCATTGAACAAAGGGTACAGTCTTCTGACAAACAAATCATGTTGGAAGCATTTGCTTTGTAGGTCCAAGAAAGCTTTCTTCAAAACCCTTTTGCTTTCAGCCTGCAATAGACAAGAAAGCCCTAAAAAACATCTTAAGCCAACACTGGGGCTCCCAAGTGGCACTAGTGGTAAAGAACCTGCCTGCCAATGCAGGAGATATAAGAGATGTGGTTCGATCCCTGGGTCAGGAAGATCCCGTGGATGAGGGCATGGCAACCCACTCCAGAAATCTAGCTCTGTCCGTTCCACAGAGGAGCCTGGCAGGCTAAGTCCATATGGTCGCAATGAGTCAGACACAACTGAAGCAAATCCACATTCATGCAAGCCAACATTGAATATAATGACTGAAGTATACAGTGAGGGAAACATAATTTACTGTTAACAGGATGACTCATCCATCAGAGGCACGGTTCTTTCTTCTGTTTTCACTAGCTGTAAGATATGGAGAGAAGCATTCCTGTGTCCCAGGAGTAAAGTTGACAAAGGAAATAAGATACATGGTCAAAGAATCATCTTGGCCCTTGGATTTTGCAAGACCTTGCTTTTACAAAAGCCATTTTGAAATGAACTAAAAGTTCCTCTTCTGTAAAAAGAGAGTGATTGCCCATGTCGAAGATCAGAAACACTTCTCAAATTATCAGTCCTATGTACTTTCCTTTTATATCATATAGTTTCATAAGTCTCTAACTCCATTTGAGTAAAAAAAAAAAAATTGAAATATATTCAGCATTTGAACATTTTGAAACTTGATGAAATGTTCTTCTCAAACTTTTCCCTTTTTTTTTTTTAATGTCAATAACTTTGTTCTATAATAACCAACATGTACAGAGGAATCACATTTACATTATTACCTGGAAAGTATAATCACACATTGGGTTTTGCTGCAGTGCCTAACATTTGGGGAAGGTTTTCATCACTCAGTACAAAAAATTCTACAGTCAATGGAGTCTCAAAGAGTCAGACAGGACTGAGCAACTAACACTTTCACTTTCACAAATGCATTTTAATTGTCTGCTGAACAAAGACATCCCAACCAAGCTCTTTGTCTGGGTGTGTACTGTTGTATTACTAAGTATTAATTCCTGGCAAACACTGCACCCACCTGGCACCAAAGAAAAATTACATAACAATGAGCATGCATTCAGCCTCAGAGCTATGAGTTGTGCTTGCTACCTTGCCACTACATTTAAGCGGTGCAGGATCTGTGGATAACAAATGGTGTCTCTCTCTACCAGACCATGAAGTGAAGGTATTCAAATATTTCTAAATGTCCTCTTTCTCCTTATTCTCTCTCTTTTTTTAATTTTTCTCTTTTGATATTCATAATGATTTTAGAGATGATTACACTCAACTATCCCATTTTTCAGATGAGAAAACTGAGGCTCAGAATGGCTAACAAGTAGCAGAAGAGAGACAGATTGGAAATCAAAACTTAAGGACAACTGTGGTCTCAAAGCACTGAAGGAAGGTCAAGAGCAATCTCTGCAGTCTCTGTTAGAGTCAGTGATATTTTTATTAAAAAACAAAAAACAACTCATTCAGCTGATCCTATAACAGACACTATAGACATGTAGGAGATTTTCAAAAAGAAAGAGCAACCCTCAAAGATATGCCGAAAGGAAACTTTTTCCTTAATTTCCAAATTAGATATTATCATTGTCTTGGAAATTTCTCCATAAAAGGTGATTATGTGTTATAGATATGAGGGATCCTTCATATCCTTAGTGACTCTAAATATAAGACTAAAGACATTAAAATGAATTTCTCTTGAATTACATTTTCGTTGACATATGAGTTGTCTATGCATGTCCTTATACTTTACATAAATTGACTTTACAACTTTTCATCAACCTTTACCTCTTATTTGAATTTTTACATTGGTTAGGTTTTTTTTTTTTTTTTGACACATATGCACACACATAAGTATGTGTATGCATACACACAAACATACTTACATGGATACAGATATATACAGTGAACTCATTTTGTATTAGAAATGCAAAATGACATCAAATTTATTCCAGTTTTAAAAATTTTTCTAAAATTTGCATTTTCTGTATAAAAATCACCTTCCTAGTAGATCTCTTTGCTGGTTCTTTATTTTTGTCACTATCACTAAAAACAGCTTTATTTCATATATTTCATTAAGAGCTTTCCTGATCAAGTTTTCTTTTTCAAACTAAGAAAAATGAAGGATCATCTTCCTAACAAAGTTCTTGTGGCCAGACAATAGTGGCTGACAAACATACCCTCCAGACTTCTTTCATGGTACAGTTCCCCAGCCAGACAATCTGGCTGAAAGATAAAAATTTGTAAACAACTGATGATTATGGCTTCTATGGTGTCCTCCAACCTCAAAGAGAATGAAATTGAACCTTACTTTCAGCCCTAAATTAATTTAAATTGAAATAGGAACAATTCTCACACATCTCTGAATATACACACAGTCACAAGTAATCAATTGAGACTGAAAACTGTGTAAGGAGGTAAACAGGGCTATAAAAATGCTTCATATTATTTAAAGGACAGTTTGAAAGTTCCTTCATTTTGGTTATACTAGTAAGTAATGCTGTTACAACTGAAAGTCAGGTCATTTTGATTCCAAAAGCTTTCCAGTGCAAGATGAAATGTCAACAAGTTTTAATAAAACACACAAAAAGGAAAAGGGGGCAATGGTTTAGTATTTTATAAAATGAATAAATTAATATGAACTAGTCTGCTTTATTTGTTTACAATGCTTATTCTTTTTTAAAGTCTTGTCATTATTCTCACTGTTTCAATTTTCATTTAGACTCCTTTGTACACCCTCACAATACCCTTTAACCCAAAGCTCAAAGTTAATTTTGATTATTAACTCTACTCTTGTTTAATTAACATGTATAGGATGATGCATACTATAAGATATTTACTAGTCAACATACCCAGTGAATTTCAATTTTACAGTAGGTGCTTATGATTACATGAGTGAGAATTGGATTCTTTTATCATATTTTGTTTTTCTTATCCCATACAGTTTTTAAAGTCTACATCTCATGCCAGCTAACATAGAGTTATACCCACTGTGAACATCCAAGAAATCTATGGACACCAATAAAGATTAGATGAATAGGCACAAAGCTATTGAAAAGGCCAATCCATATTCATCACACATTTCTATTTGACTTCTTGCTTTGGTTGATGTTCAAAAATAAAAGGATAAACAAAACAAACAAAAAAGCCAGGAAAATAAAAGCTTTCTTAATATTTTCAACTTTTTCAAGAATAACTTGTTTTGCTTCCCTACAGTTTGAAAATAAGTCATTTTGTGAGATTGATCCAAAGCTGGGATAAAGAATATGTTCTGAAAATCTCTTTTAGAAAGATTTATAATATTAACCTCAGGCTATTTTAGTTTCCGTCGATCTTTATGAAAACAGCCAAGAGATTCATTTGTTTTCCGAACAGTAGAAAGTTAACTTTTGTCAACCATGATTGAACAAATAACTCTGGGTCAAAGTGATTCAGTTGTGAAATGCCTGGGGTCCTGCCAGCCCCCTGGAATAGAGACTCAAAAAGCAGTCACTTTGGACCTAAGGTGCCCATTGCAGCCAGGGGCTAAATAATCTTACTCAATTTTTCTCAGAACACCATTATGAACCATCGTAAACCCAGGATTAATAGGAACAGGTTTGGTGACTACTTGTTGACACATGGCCAGCATGACTGGTCAGCAACTGAAGGTTCTATCAAACCATTCAGTCTTCCCTTTTATTATTATTTTCCTTAAAGCAACTAATTAATTATGTGATAATTTCAGTAAAATACTCAATTTCTTTATTGTCTTTTATTCTCTCAAAGGTGCCAGGGATTGATCTAAGGCTTTGAATTAGCATGACAGACACACTGTTTAGCTTAAGTAAGGGAGGCTAGGATCTAATACCTATTACCCCAGCTATACAGTCTTTTTCAAATCCAAATTATTTATATGATATTATTATTACCAAAGACCTTCTTCTGCCAAGACTAAACACCTATCTAAGCATTCTTCTTACCTTAAAGAAGTTTGTCATCTTTGTCGTTCAATTGCACAGTTGTGTCCAAATATTTGCGACCCCATGGACTGTAGCATGCCTGGTCTCCCCATACTTCACCATCACCTGGAGCATGCTCAAACTCAGGTCTATCAAGTTGATGATGCCAACCAACCATCTCCTTTTTTGTTGTCCCCTTCTCCTCCTACTGTCAATCTTAATGAGGGTCTTTTTTAATGAGTCAGATCTTCATATCTGGTGGCCAAAGTATTGGAGCTTCTGCTTCAGCATCAGTCCTTCCAACGAATATTCAGGATTGATTTCCTTTAAAATTGACTGGTTTGATCTTGCAGTCCAAGGGACTCTCAAGAATCTTCTTCAACACCACAATTCAAAAACATAAATTCTTTGGGGATCAGTCTTCTTTACAGTCCAACTCTTCCATCTATTCATGACTACTGGAAAAATCATAACTTTGACTATATGGACCGTTGTTGCCAAAGTAATGTCTCTGCTTTCAAATATGCTATCAAGGTTGGTCAAAGCTTTTTTTTTTTCCAAGGAACAAGCATCTGTTACTTTCATGGCTGCAGTCACCATCTGCAGTGATTTTGGAGCCCAAGAAAATAAAGTCTCTCACTGTTTCCATTGTTTTCTCATCCATTTGGACACCATGCCATTCTCTTAGCTTTTTGAAAACTGAATTCTAAGCCAACTTTTTCACTCTCCTCTTTCACTTCCCTCAAGAGGCTCCTTAGTTCTTTGCTTTCTGCCACAAAGGTGATGTCATCTACATATCAGAGACTATTGATATTTCTCCCAGAAATCTTGATTCTAGTTTGTGCTTCATCCAGCCCAGCATTTCACATGGTATACTCTGAATATAAGGTAAATGAGCAGGGTGACAAAATACAGCCTTGACATACTCTATTCCCAATTTTGGGCAAGTTCATTGTTCCATGTCTAGTCCTAAGTGTTGTTTCTTGACCTGCATACAGGTTTGTAAGGAGGCAGGTAAGGTGGTCTGGTATTGCCAGCTCTTGAAGAATTTTCCACAGTTTGTTGTGATCCACACAGTCAAAGGTTTTGGAGTAGTCAATAAAACAGAAGTACAAGTTTTTCTGGAACTCTCTTGCTTTTTCTATGATTCAACTGATATTTGCAATTTGATCTCTGGTTCCTTTTCCTTATCTAAATCCAGCTTGCACATCTGTAAATTCACAGTTCATGGACTATCGAAGCCTCACTTGGAAAATTTTGAGCATTACTTTGCTAGTGTGTGAAATGAGTGCAATTCTCTGGTAGTTTGAAGATTCTTCGGCATTGCCTTCCCTTAGGACTGGAATGAAAACTGACCTTTTCCAGTCCTGTGGACACTGCTGAGTTTTCCAAATTTGCTAGCATATTGTGTGCAGCACTTTGACAGTATCATCTTTCAGGTTTTGAAAGAGCTCAGGTGGAATTCCATCACCTCCACCAGATCTGTTCATAGTAATGTTTCCTAAGGCCCACTTGACTTCACACTCTAGGATGTCTGGCTCTAAGTGAGTGATCACACCATCATGGTTATCTGGGTCACTAAGTTCTCACAGTTATCCAAGTCTATGCCCCAACCAGTAATGCTGAAGAAGCTGAAGTTAAATGGTTCTATGAAGACCTAGAAGACCTTTTAGAACTAACACCCCAAAAAGATGTCCTTTTCATTATAGGGGACTGGAATACAAAGGTAGGAAATCAAGAAACACCTGGAGTAACAGGCAAATTTGGCCTTGGAATATGGAATGAAGCAGGGCAAAGACTAATAGAGTTTTGCCAAGAAAATGCACTGGTCATAGTAAACACCCTTTTCCAACAACACAAGAGAAGACTCTACACATGGACATCACCAGATGGGCAACACCAAAATCAGATTGATTATATTCTTTGCAGCCAAAGTTGGAGAAGCTCTATACAGTCAGCAAAAACAAGACCAGGAGCTGACTGTGGCTCAGACCATGAACTCCTTATTGCCAAATTCAGACTTAAATTGAAGAAAGTAGGGAAAACCACTAGACCATTCAGGTATGACCTAAATCAAATGCCTTATGATTATACAGTGGAAGTGAGAAATAGATTTAAGGGCCTAGATCTGATAGAGTGCCTGATGGATTATGGAATGAGGTTCATGACATTGTACAGGAGACAGGGATCAAGACCATCCCCATGGAAAAGAAATACAAAAAAGCAAAATGGCTGTCTGAGGAGGCCTTACAAATAGCTGTGAAAAGAAAAGAAGTGAAAAGCAAAGGAGCAAAGGAAAGATATAAGCATCTGAATGCAGAGTTCCAAAGAATAGCAAGAAGAGATAAGAAAACCTTCCTCAGTGATCAATTCAAAGAAATAGAGGAAAACAACAGAATGGGAAAGACTAGAGATCTCTTCAGGAAAATTAGAGATACCATGGGAATATTTCATGCAAAAATGGGCTTGATAAAGGACAGAAATGGTATGGACCTAAAGAAGCAGAAGATATTAAGAAGAGGTGGAAAGAATACACAGAAGAACTGTACAAAAAAGATCTTCATGACCCAGATAATCACAATGCTGTGATTACTGACCTAGAGCCAGACATCCTGGAATGTGAAGTCAAGTGGGCCTTAGAAACCATCACTACAAACAACGCTAGTGGAGGTGATGGAATTCTGATTGAGCTATTTCAAGTCCTGAAAGATGACACTGGGAAAGTGCTGCACTCAATATGCCAGCAAATTTGGAAAACTCAGCAGTGGCCACAGGACTGGAAAAGGTCAGTTTTCATCCCAATCCCAAAGAAAGGCAATGCCAAAGAATGCTCAAACTACTGCACAATTGCACTCATCTCACATGCTAGTAAAGTAATGCTCAAAATTCTCCAAGGCAGTCTTCAACAATATGTGAACTGTGAACTTGCTGATGTTCAAGCTGGTTTTAGAAAAGGCAGAGGAACAAGAGATCAAATTGTCAACATCCACTAGATCATTGAAAAGGCAAGAAAATTCCAGAAAAACATCTATTTCTGCTTTATTGATTATGCAAAAGCCCTTGACTCTGTGGAACACAATAAACTGTGGGAAATTCTGAAAGAGATGGGAGTACCAGACCACCTGATCTGCCTCTTGAGAAATTTTTATGCAGGTCAGGAAGCAACAGTTAGAATTGGACATGGAACAACAGACTGGTTCCAAATAGGAAAAGGAGTACATCAAGGCTGTATATTGTCACCCTGTTTATTTAACTTATATGCAGAGTACATCATGAGAAACACTGGACTGGAAGAAACACAAGCTGGAATCAAGATTGCCACGAGATGTCTCAATAACCTCAGATATGCAGATGACACCACCCTTATGGCTGAAAGTGAAGAGGAACTAAAAAGCCCTTGATGAAAGTGAAAGTGGAGAGTGAAAAAAGTTGGCTTAAAGCCCAACATTCAGAAAACAAAGATCATGGCATCCGGTCCCATCACTTCATGGGAAATAGATGGGGAAACAGTGGAAACAGTGTCAGACTTTATTTTTCTGGGCTCCAAAATCACTGCAGATGGTGATTGCAGTCATGAAATTAAAAGACACTACTTGGAAGGAAAGTTATGACCCACCTAGAAAGCATATTGAAAAGCACAGACATTACTTTGCCAACAAAAGTCCGTCTAGTCAAGGCTATGGTTTTTCTGTGGTCATGTATGGATGTGAGAGTTGGACTGTGAAGAAGGCTGAGCGCTGAAGAATTGATGCTTTTGAACTGTGGTGTTGGAGAAGACTCTTGAGAGTCCCTTGGACTGCAAGGAGATTCAACCAGTCCGTTCTGAAGGAGATCAGCCCTGGGATTTCTTTGGAAGGAATGATGCTAAAACTGAAACTCCAGTACTTTGGCCACCTCATGCGAAGAGTTGACTCATTGGAAAAGACTCTGATGCTGGGAGGGATTGGGGTCGGGAGGAGAAAGGGATGACAGAGGATGAGATGGCTGGATGGCATTACTGACTCGATGGACGTGAGTCTGGGTGAACTCCGGGAGTTGGTGATGAACAGGGAGGCCTGGCGTGCTGCGATTCATGGGGTCACAGAGAGTCAGACACGATTGAGCAACTGATCTGAACTGAAAGTTCTTTTTTGTATATTTTTGTGTTCTTCCACCTCTTCTTAATATCTTCTTCCTCTGTTAGGTTCATGCTGTATCTATCCTTTGTTGTGACCATTTTCCATGAAATATTCCCTTGGTATCTTTAATTTTCTTGAAGAAAACTATAGTCTTTCCCATTCTATTGTTTTCTTCTATCTTTGCACTGATCACTTAGGAAGTCTTTCCCATCTCTCCTTGCTATTTTTTGGATTTGTGCATTCAGATGGGTAAATCTTTCCTTTTCTCCCTGGCTTTTCACTTCTTTCCATTTCATAGTTATTTGTAAGGCATCCTTAGGCAACCGTTTTAACTTTTGCATTTCTTTTTCTTGGGGATGGTTTTGATCACTGCCTCCTGTACAATGTTATGAACTTCCATCCATACTCTTCAGGCACTCTGTCTATTGGATCTAATCCCTTGGACCTATTTTTCACTTCTACTTTGTAATTTCCCTATTTTCTTCAATTTAATTCTGAATTTGCAAAAAGGAGCTCATGATCTGAGCCACAGTCAGTTCTCAGTCTTGTTTTTGCTGACAAAGACTCCATCTTTGGCTGCAAAGAATATAATCAATCTAATTTTAGTATTGACCATCTGGTGATGTCCATGTATAGTCTTCTCTTGTGTTGTTGGAAGAGGTTGTTTGGTATGACCAGTGTATTCTCTTGGTAAAAATCTCTTAGCTTTTGCCCTGCTTCATTTTCTCCTCCAAAGCCAAACTTGCTTATTACTTCAGGTATCTCTTGACTTGCTACTTTTGCGTTCAAGTCTCCTATGATGAAAAGGACATCCTTTTTAAGGTTTATTTAGTGTGTTTAAAAGACCAATAATGGTCCACTATTATATACAGAATCTGTTTTCTCCCAAAATTGGTTCTAAATCCTTGCCCTCTTCATCAACACCCCAACCATCATCACCCTTCAGTGCACACATCCATATACACATATATACACACAAACCCCATTCTAGTTCCACTCAAGCAGCCTATCCAAGACTGTTTATGAATCTGAAGTTTCTTTCCCTATCAAGATTCTAACTTCATTTGACTTTTTTTGTTATAATGTCTATAGAAATTGGCTCCAAGTCTATCTGATATGACAGTGATTAAATTATTATCTCAAGATATGGCTTATTAATATTCTTAATGCATTGTGTATTAATACCTGGCTCCAAGAATTTCACAATCTGGTTTCGGCATTTGTCTCTGGGTGCCCTGAGTATATATTTCTTTGAATACATTATATCTGTATTTATTGTGCATTTTTGATTGTGGGCTTCCAGAGGACAAGTAGCTTGCCTACTTATCTGTCTGCAAAAAGTCATTCACATATTAGTACTTAGTAAGACTTTTCTCCTGATGATGATTAATATATTCATCTTTTAACATTTTCCAAACCCATACAACATACATTCATTATTTCTGAATGGACCCAGAAAGGAAAGAAAATGCCATCATTGACATTTAAGAGATGAGGAAAGTGAGGTTCTGTGTATTTAGGTGAACAATCCAAAAATGTGTATACAATAAATAGACAAAATTAAAGAAAATGTACTTCTTCCAGTTTCTAAATTTTCCAACTCAATGCAACAATTTAATGAGCCTTTAGACATAGCATTTTGCTAGGTGCTATGGACAGAATGAGAAAATATGTTCCGATATACCTCAAGGAAGAAAAAGTAAGAAGCTATGATACACAGATAAATAACAATTAGAGATAAATTTATTTTAATTTAAAGTAAACTTCCCTCATGGCTCAGATGGTAAAGAATCTGTCTGCAATGGAGGAGACCCAGGTTTGATGCCTGGGTTAGGGAAGATTCATTGGAGAAGGAAATGACTACTCACTGCATTATTTTTGCCTGGAGAATTCCATGGGGTTTCAAAGAGTCAGATACAACTGAGCAACTTAGAATTTCAATTTCACTTTCTTGAAGCAATATTATTCTGTCAATCCATAGTGCTAAGATACGAGGGATGCAAATAGAAATGCTAATAGAAACACTTCTTTGCTTGGAAGTACTTAAAATGTGACAAAAATGGTAGGAAAACTGGATTTTTTTTTTCAGTTTGTAATAAAACTTCTTAAATGCTAAAGAGGACACATAAAAGGACTCTGTTTAATAAGATATAGACTTCTAAAAAGGCTTTGGAGAAAACGTGACAATTGTGGACTTTGTGACATTATTTTGCTGGCATACTACAGAAAAGATTGGAAAAGGAATAGAAATAAAGATAAGCCATTGGGGCAGAGGTGTCAAGTCTAGAGTTGGAAGACGACTTAAGAAGCTATTTTAAACTCAAGGTGAGAATGATGGTGGCTTAAATTGTAGGAGCAGTAATGGGATTAAAAAAAGTGAATGAATTGGACATATAATTTAGAGATAAATAAATGTGAAGAGAGAGGACGAAGAGAACTAAAAGTCACCAAAGATTTCTTGCATTAAATAATGAATAGCCAGATTAATTGCACTTCATAAGGTCAAGAAGAAGGTAGAGATGTGAGAAAGGTCTGGAATGAAGTCAGACTTAAGTTTGGCTTTGAATGATGACTAAGGGTAGATGTGTGGAACATTTTATGATCTTCCTCAGGAATTTCCTTGGCACCACGAGTAAAGTTTGCTCTTTCCTATTTTCACTGAACTTGTCTTATGATTACTTGAAGAGGCTTACTGATTACCTTCAAATCTGACTTGGTTTCTTAAATGTGTGTCTAAGAAAGAAATTTAATTTATTGATGACTTGATATAGAACACCTTCCAAGATAACAATTAGAAGTTTTTTACCCTCTCCTATATTCAAATTTTTTCTAAAATTTGGTATTTTTGGTGAGGCTTCTCATAAGTAACATAAGATAAAAATGTATTTCTGATATTTTTTAAATGTTTAATAGGTGTTAGCCAATATTCCAAGCTCTTTAGCAATGTTAACTGTTTTTCATCCTCACAATATAGCTCATTGAAATAGGGAGCATTAATAATCCAAGTTGCAAAATGAAAAGGCTAATTAACTTTCCTAAGATTTCACAGGTGGTATGTTTCAGCAGGTGAAAGGTTTTTATACTACTTTTCTAGAAACTCCACAGCCTAAATAAGAAAAATCCCTTTATCAGCACAATCAGGTCTTGTTTCTGATAATTATAAATCATTTCTCTCTAAACACAGACTTTAGTAAGAGATTATTGATACAGGAGTACTTCCACAAAATATGTGGGAAGTTGAATGTCCATTCTTTGAAATGATTAAGAATCAGAAAATTCTGAAAGAACATCAAGCAAGAATTGGAACCAAAAGCCAACCAACCAACAACAACAACAAACAGGGCAATTGTTTAATGGGAATAGGTTGGTAAGAAATAATCAACTAAGGATCCTTCAGACATGAATTTTCTCAAGTCATTCTCTAATCTTTTCACGATTTTTCCCAGGTTTCAAATTATCTGTGAAGGTAACTAAAACTTAGTCACTGACCTATTCTTTTATTAAACTGCATATTAAGAAAAGTAAAGCTAATAGAATTATACACAATGAAGAATAGAAGTCAGGAGAAATTTAAAAAAATGCATGAAACAGAACTAAAATGAAAATATGGTGTGTAGTATACAGCTAAAACATTGCTAAGACATTTATAATGCATTGCTAAATTTATAAATCAGTGCTTAAATCTGTAATATAAGCTCTTACACTAACATTTAAAAAAAAGAACAATGTGAACTCAGAGTAAGCAGAAGGAAACAAAATAATAAAGAACACAAATCAATGATATTAAAACCAGAAAAACAGTATAGAAAATAAATAAAATAAAAAGGCTCATTCTTTGAAATGATCAATAAAACTGAAAAAATTCTAGCAAGACTAGCAAAAAAGTCAGCACAAATTATCTATATCATGAATTAAATAATGGTCATCTCTAAATTTAAAAATACATTTAAGAAGCCCCAGCTAGTGCAATAAGGCAAGAAAAGCAAATAAAAACATATAGATTGCAAAGGAAGAAATAAACTACAGTATTTATAATTGGCATCATGGTTTGTATAGAATATCCCAAATTATTTTTAAAAATCAATATCAACTCTAGAACTAGTAAATGAATGCTGAGCATTAGATTAACATAAAAAAATCAACTGTATTTCTATAAACTAGCAATGAAAATGTGGAGATAAAAATAAAATAAAATTCAACTTTACTTAAAATAGAACACTTACAAATAAATTTAACAAAATTTAATCAGTTGCTGCTGTTGTAACCAGTACTTATGTTTAAAACTAAAAAGACTCTGAAGAAAGAAGTCAAATAAATAGAAATGTATTTTGATATAATTAGAAAATTAAAACATACATATGGAAATTCTTGACAAATTAATGTATGTTTATTGTAGTTCTTATCAAAATATCAGCAAAAATGTAGGCTTCCCTGGTGGCTCAGATGGTAAAGAATCCACATATAATTCAGGAGATCTGGGTTCAATCCCTGGATTGGGAAGATCTGCTGGAGGAAGGCGTGGCAACCCAGAAAAAGTTGAAAAAAAAATGTGAAAGAATAACTATCAGATTTTCAAGTCTGACAATATAACTACAATATTTAAGACAGACTGGTTCCAAATAGGAAAAGGAGTACGTCAAGGCTGTATATTGTCACCCTGTTTATTTAACCTATATGCAGAGTACATCATGAGAAATGCTGGACTGGACAAAACACAAACTGAAATCAAGATTGCCAGGAGAAATATCAATAACCTCAGATATGCAGATGACACCACCCTTATGGCAGAAAGTGAAGAGGAACTCAAAAGCCTCTTGATGAAAGTAAAAGAGGAGAGTGAAAAAGTTGGCTTAAAGCTCAACATTCAGAAAACGAAGATCATGGCATCTGGTCCCATCACTTCATGGGAAATAGATGGGGAAACAGTGGAAACAGTGTCAGACTTTACTTTTCTGGGCTCCAAAATCACTGCAGATGGTGATTGCAGTCATGAAATTAAAAGATGCTTACTCCTTGGAAGGAAAGTTATGACCAACCTAGATAGCATATTCAAAAGCAGAGACATTACTTTGCCAACAAAAATTCGTCTAGTCAAGGCTATGGTTTTTCCTGTGGTCATGTATGGATGTGAGAGTTGGACTATGAAGGAGGCTGAGCACCGAAGAACTGATGCTTTTGAATTGTGGTGTTGGAGAAGACTCTTGAGAGTCCCTTGGACTGCAAGGAGATCCAACCAGTCCATTCTAAACGAGATCAGCCCTGGGATTTCTTTGGAAGGACTGATGCTAAAGCTGAAACTCCAGTACTTTGGCCACCTCATGCGAAGAGTTGACTCATTGGAAAAGACTCTAATGCTGGGAGGGACTGGGGGCAAGAGGAGAAGGGGACGACAGAGGATGAGATGGCTGGATGGCATCACTGACTCGATGGACGTGAGTCTGAGTGAACTCTGGGAGTTGGTGATGGACAGGGAGGCCTGGCGTGCTGCGATTCATGGGGTCGCAAAGAGTCGGACACGACTGAGCGACTGATCTGATCTGATCCAATCTGATTTAAGACAGGGTGATATTAGTGGAGATACGACAGAAAGTTCTATGAAATAGAAAAAAAAATATTTTCAATAAATGGAACCTAGAAAATCAGACATCCACAAGCAAAAACAGATTTAAAAAAAATAAAAATAAACTAAAATTGAACCTAAACCTCACACCTTATACAAAATTTAACTCAGAATGGATAATAAAGTTATATCAAAATGTAAAACAATAAACATAGAAAGAAAAAAAAAAGACTTGGGATCTAGGGCTAAAGAGTTCTGAGATACTACATAAAAATTATGAGCCATAAGATATATGTAATAAATTAGACTTCATCAAAATTAATAACTTTGCAAAACTCTCATTAAGGAAATAAAAAGTCAAGCTTCAGAATGGGAGAAATGTTCTCAGACTTTATAACTGGCAAATGACACATATCTAGATTATAAATAGTTTGGCATATTCATACCAAGCATATGTTCACTATATGACCTAGCAATTGCACTCCTGGACATTTAGCACAGAGAAATGAAAGCTTATATCCACATATAAACCTACACATGAATGTAACTGCTTCATCTGTAATAGCCAAAATTGGAAATGACCCAAATGTCATTCAATTGAACAAACTGCTACATACATATCATGGAATAAGACTCAGCAATAAAAAAGGAACAGCTGATATATACAACAAATTGAATGCACTTAAAAATAATGTTGAATACAATGAAACAAAAAGGACGATCTCAAAAGGTTACATAATGTATGATTCCACTTATATAAATTATCCAGATGATAAAATTATGGAAATGCATTAGTGGTTACAAAAGGTTAAGGATATTGGAACAGTGTGATGAGACTATTAACTATAAAAGTATAACACAAGGGAGATCTTTGTGGTAAAGAAATAGTTGTGTGTCTTAATAGTATTCATGATTACTGTATGTTACTGAATATGAAATTTCATAGAAATGCACACACTCAAATTGGTTCATGTACAAATGGTAAAATCTGAATGAGTTCTGTGTATTATAGAACATCGATTTTCCTTTTTTTTTTTAGTATTGTACTCTAGACATGTAAGTCCTTGAAGAAGGAGATGGCAACCCACTCCACTGTTCATGCTTGGAAAATCCCATAGACAGAGGAGCCTGGCAGGCTACAGTCCATGGGGATGAAAACAACTTGGGTACACTGAGAGATTAAACAAGAAATAGATATGTAAGATGTTACTACTGAGTAACAAGTACCTTTGTGTTCTGTTTTTGCAAAGTCCTGTGAATCTGTAATTATTTATTTGTTTTCTAGCACAGGAAAAAACAGCCAGTGAAATATTAAGTGGATGTGGCAAGAGTAGATATTCTTATATTTCCTCTAATCTTAGATGAAATCAATGTTTTTTACCATTAATTATAAATTTATCTGTCTGTTTTTCATAAGTGTCTTTCAATTGTTGGAGGATGTTCCTTTTTATTTCTAGTAATTTGAGAGCTTTAATCATGAATGGATGCTAGAGTTTTCTCAAATGCCCTTCATACATCTACTGTGGTTGAGCTGTATTTATTAATATAGTGTATCACATTGATTTTCAGATATCAAATCAGTCTTACATTTCTGGTATAAATTACAGTTGCCCCATGGTATATAGTCTATTTTATATGTTTGCTAAATTTGTTGAACTCTTCTGTGTTTAAAATTATTAGGAATATTTATCAGTTGTTTCCCTTTATCAGTTGTTTCCTTTTAAAGTCCTTTTTTTGTTGTTGTTGTTTTTGTTTTTAATTTTATTTTATTTTTAAACTTTACATAATTGTATTAGTTTTGCCAAATATAAAAATGAATCCACCACAGGTATACATGTCTTCCTCAACCTGAACCCTCCTCCCTCCTCCCTCCCCATACCATCCCTCTGGGTCGTCCCAGTGCACCAGCCCCAAGCATCCAGTATCGTGCATCGAACCTGGACTGGCAACTCGTTTCATACATGATATTTTACATGTTTCAATGCCATTCTCCCAAATCTTCCCACCCTCTCCCTCTCCAACAGAGTCCATAAGACTGTTCTATACATCAGTGTCTCTTTTGCTGTCTCGTACACAGGGTTATTGTTACCATCTTTCTAAATTCCATATATATGCATTAGTATACTGTATTGGTGTTTTTCTTTCTGGCTTACTTCACTCTGTATAATAGGCTCCAGTTTCATCCACCTCATTAGAACTGATTCAAATGTATTCTTTTTAATGGCTGAGTAATACTCCATTGTGTATATGTACCACACTGTCTTATCCATTCATCTGCTGATGGACATCTAGGTTGCTTCCATGTCCTGGCTATTAGAAACAGTGCTGCGATGAACATTGGGGTACATGTGTCTCTTTCCCTTCTGGTTTCCTCAGTGTGTATGCCCAGCAGTGGGATTGCTGGATCATAAGGCAGTTCTATTTCCAGTTTTTTAAGGAATCTCCACACTGTTCTCCATAGTGGCTGTACTAGTTTGCATTCCCACCAACAGTGTAAGAGGGTTCCCCTTTCTCCACACCCTCTCCAGCATTTATTACTTGTAGACTTTTGGATCGCAGCCATTCTGACTGGTGTGAAATGGTACCTCATAGTGGTTTTGATTTGCATTTCTCTGATAATGAGTGATGTTGAGCATCTTTTCATGTGTTTTTTAGCCATCTGTATGTCTTCTTTGGAGAAATGTCTATTTAGTTCTTTGGCCCATTTTTTGATTGGGTCATTTATTTTTCTGGAGTTGAGCTGTAGGAGTTGCTTGTATATTCTCGAGATTAGTTGCTTGTCAGTTGCTTCATTTGCTATTATCTTCTCCCATTCTGAAGGCTGTCTTTTCACCTTGCTAATAGTTTCCTTTGATGTGCAGAAGCTTGTAAGGTTAATTAGGTCCCATTTGTTTATTTTTGCTTTTATTTCCAATATTCTGGGAGGTGGGTCATAGAGGATCCTGCTGTGATGTATGTCAGAGAGTGTTTTGCCTATGTTCTCCTCTAGGAGTTTTATAGTTTCTGGTCTTACGTTTAGATCTTTAATCCATTTTGAGTTTATTTTTGTGTATGGTGTTAGAAAGTGTTCTAGTTTCATTCTTTTACAAGTGGTTGACCAGTTTTCCCAGCACCACTTGTTAAAGAGATTGTCTTTAATCCATTGTATATTCTTGCCTCCTTTGTCAAAGATAAGGTGTCCATATGTGCGTGGATTTATCTCTGGGCTTTCTATTTTGTTCCATTGATCTATATTCTGTCTTTGTGCCAGTACCATACTGTCTTGATAACTGTGGCTTTGTAGTAGAGCCTGAAGTCAGGTAGGTTGATTCCTCCAGTTCCATTCTTCTTTCTCAAGATCGCTTTGGCTATTTGAGGTTTTTTGTATTTCCATACAAATTGTGAAAGTATGTGTTCTAGCTCTGTGAAGAATGCTGTTGGTAGCTTGATAGGGATTGCACTGAGTCTATAGATTGCTTTGGGTAGTATACTCATTTTCACTATATTGATTCTTCCAGTCCATGAACATGGTATATTTCTCCATCTGTTAGTGTCCTCTTTGATTTCTTTCACCAGTGTTTTATAGTTTTCTATATATAGGTCTTTAGTTTCTTTAGGTAGATATATTCCTAAGTATTTTATTCTTTCCATTGCAATGGTGAATGGAATTGTTTCCTTAATTTCTCTTTCTGTTTTCTCATTATTAGTGTATAGGAATGCAAGGGATTTCTAGGTATTGATTTTATATCCTGCAACTTTACTATAGTCATTGATTAGTTCTAGTACTTTTCTGGTGGAGTCTTTAGAGTTATCTATGTAGAGGATCATGTCATCTGCATATAGTGAGAGCTTTACTTCTTCTTTTCCAATTTGGATTCCTTTTATTTCTTTTTCTGCTCTGATTGCTGTGACCAAAACTTCCAAAACTATGTTGAATAGTAATGGTGAAAGTGGGCATCCTTGTCTTGTTCCTGACTTTAGAGGAAATGCTTTCAATTTTTCACCATTGAGGATAATGTTTGCTGTGGGTTTGTCATATATAGCTTTTATTATGTTGAGGTATGTTCCTTCTATTCCTGCTTTCTGGAGAGTTTTGATCATAAATGGATGTTGAATTTTGTCAAAGGCTTTCTCTGCATCTATTGAGATAATCATATGGTTTTTATTTTTCAATTTGTTAATGTGGTGTATTACATTGATTTATTTGTGGATATTGAGGAATCCTTGCATCCCTGGGATAAAGCCCACTTGGTCATGGTGTATGATCTTTTTAATGTGTTGTTGGATTCTGATTGCTAGAATTTTGTTAAGGATTTTTGCATCTATGTTCATCAGTGATATTGGCCTGTAGTTTTCTTTTTTTGTGGGATCTTTGTCAGGTTTTGGTATTAGGGTGATGGTGGCCTCATAGAATGAGTTTGGAAGTTTACCATCCTCTGCAATTTTCTGGAAGCGTTTGAGTAGGATAGGTGTTAGCTCTTCTCTAAATTTTTGGTAGAATTCAGCTGTGAAGCCGTCTGGACCTGGGCTTTTGTTTGCTGGAAGATTTTTGATTACAGTTTCAATTTCCGTGCTTGTGATGGGTCTGTTAAGATTTTCTATTTCTTCCTGATCGAGTTTTGGAAAGTTGTACTTTTCTAAGAATTTGTCCATTTCTTCCACGTTGTCCATTTTATTGGCATATAATTGTTGCTGGTAGTCTCTTATGATCCTTTGTATTTCTGTGTTGTCTGTTGTGATCTCTCCATTTTCATTTCTAATTTTATTGATTTGATTTTTCTCCCTTTGTTTCTTGATGAATCTGGCTAATGGTTTGTCAATTTTATTTATCCTTTCAAAAAACCCAGCTTTTGGTTTTGTTGATTTTTGCTATGATCTGTTTTGTTTCTTTTGCATTTATTTCTGCTCTAAGTTTTAAGATTTCTTTCCTTCTACTAACCCTGGGGTTCTTCATTTCTTCCTTTTCTAGTTGCTTTAGGTGTAGAGTTAGGTTATTTATTTGACTTTTTTCTTGTTTCTTGAGGTGTGCCTGTATTGCTATGAACTTTCCCCTTAGGACTGCTTTTACCGTGTGCCACAGGTTTTGGGTGGTTGTGTTTTCATTTTCATTCATTTCTATGCAAATTTTGATTTCTTTTTTGATTTCTTCTGTAGTTTGTTGGTTATTCAGCAGTGTGTTGTTCAGCCTCCATATGTTGGAATTTTTAATAGTTTTTCTCTTGTAATTGAGATCTAATCTTACTGCATTGTGGTCAGAAAAGATGCTTGGAATGATTTCTATTTTTTTGAATTTACCAAGGCTAGCTTTATGGCCCAGGATGTGATCTATCCTGGAGAAGGTTCCATGTGCGCTTGAGAAGAAGGTGAAATTCATTGTTTTGGGATGAAATGTCCTATAGATATCAATTAGGTCTAACTGGTCTATTGTATCATTTAAAGTTTGTGTTTCCTTGTTAATTTTCTGTTTAGTTGATCTATCCATAGTTGTGAGTGGGGTATTAAAGTCTCCCACTATTATTGTGTTATTGTCAATTTCTCCCTTCATACTTCTTAGCATTTGTCTTACATACTGCGGTGCTCCCGTGTTGGGTGCATATATATTTATAATTGTTATATCTTCTTCTTGGATTGATCCTTTCATCATTATGTAGTGACCTTCTTTGTCTCTTTTCACAGCCTTTGTTTTAAAGTCTATTTTATCTGATATGAGTATTACTACTCCTGCTTACTTTTGGTTCCTATTTGCATGGAAAATCTTTTTCCAGCCCTTCACTTTCAGTCTGTATGTGTCCCCTGTTTTGAGATGGGTCTCTTGTAGACAACATATGTAGGGGTCTTGTTTTTGTATCCATTCAGCCAGTCTTTGTCTTTTGGTTGGGGCATTCAACCCATTTACGTTTAAGGTAATTACTGATAAGGATGATCCCGTTGCCATTTACTTTATTGCTTTGGGTTCGAATTTATACACCATTTTTGTGTTTCCTGTCTAGAGAATATCCTTTAGTATTTGTTGGAGAGCTGGTTTGGTGGTGCAGAATTCTCTCAGCTTTTGCTTGTCTGAAAAGCTTTTGATTTCTCCTTCATACTTGAATGAGATCCTTGCTGGGTACAATAATCTGGGCTGTAGGTTATTTTCTTTCATCATTTTAAGTATGTCTTGCCATTCCCTCCTGGCTTGAAGAGTTTCTATTGAAAGATCAGCTGTTATCCTTATGGGTATTCCCTTGTGTGTTATTTGTTGTTTTTCCCTTGCTGCTTTTAATATTTGTTCTTTGTGTTTGATCTTTGTTAATTTGATTACTATGTGTCTTGGGGTGTTTCGCCTTGGGTTTATCCTGTTTGGGATTCTCTGGGTTTCTTGGACTTGGGTGATTATTTCCTTCCCCATTTTAGGGAAGTTTTCAACTATTATTTCCTCAAGAATTTCCTCATGGTCTTTCTTTTTGTCTTCTTCTTCTGGGACCCCTATGATTCTAATGTTGTAGCATTTAATATTGTCCTGGAGGTCTCTGCGATTGTCCTCATTTCTTTTAATTTGTTTTTCTTTTATTCTCTCTGATTCATTTATTTCTACCATTCTATCTTCTAATTCACTAATCCTATCTTCTGCCTCTGTTATTCTACTATTTGTTGACTCCAGAGTGTTTTTAATTTTACTTATTGCATTATTCATTATATATTGACTCTTTTTTATTTCTTCTAAGTCCTTGTTAAACCTTTCTTGCATCTTCTCAATCCTTGCCTCCAGGCTATTTATCTGTGATTCCATTTTAATTTCAAGATTTTAGATCAATTTCACTATCATTATTCGAAATTCTTTATCAGGTAGATTCCCTATCTCTTCCTCTTTTGTTTGGTTTGGTGGGCATTTATCCTGTTCCTTTACCTGCTGGGTATTCCTCTGTCTCTTCATCTTGTTTAAATTGCTGAGTTTGGGGTGTCCTTTCTGTATTCTGGCAGTTTGTGGAGTTCTCTTTATTGTGGCGTTTCCTCGCTGTGTGTGGGTTTGTACAGGTGGCTTGTCAAGGTTTCCTGGTTAGGGAAGCTTGTGTCGATGTTCTGGTGGATGGAGCTGTATTTCTTCTCTCTGGAGTGTAATGAAATGTCCAGTAATGGGTTATGAGATGTCTATGGTTTTGGGGTGACTTTGGGCAGCCTGTATCTTGAAGCTCAGGGCTGTGTTCCTGTGTTGCTGGAGAATGTGCTTGGTATGTCTTGCCCTGGGACTTGTTGGCCCTTGTGTGGTGCTTGGTTTCAGTGTCGGTATGGAGGCGTTTGATGAGCTCCTGTCAATTAATATTCTTTGGAGTCAGGAGTTCCCTGGAGTCAGGGTTTGGACTTAAGCCTCCTACTTCCAGTTATCGGTCTTATTTTTACGGTAGTTTCAAAACTTCTCCTTCTATACAGCACCATTGATAAAACATCTACATTAAAGATGAAAAGTTTCTCTACTGTGAGGGTCACTCAGAGAGGTTCACAGCGTTACATGAAGAAGAGAAGAGGGAGGAGGGAGTTAGAGGTGACCCAAATGAGATGAGGTGGAATCAATAGTGGAGAGAGGGGGCTAGCCAGTAATCACTTCCTTATATGCACTCCACAATTGGACCGCTCAGAGATGTTCACGGAGTTATACAGAGAAGAGAAGAAAGAGGAATGAGACAGAGGTGGCCAGAAGGATAAAAGGGGGAAATGAAAAGGAGGGAGGCAGATCCAGCCAGTAATCAGTTCCCTAAGTGTTCTCCACCGTCTGGAACACACAGAAATTCACAGAGTTGGGTAGAGTAGAGAGTGGTTAGGGAGGAGATACAGGCGACCTGGTGGAGAAAACGGAGAGTCCAAAGGGAGAGAGAGCAGTCAAGCCAGTAATCTTGCTCCCTAGTGAAAAATGGGTCCTGAAGATTGGGTTCTTAAAGGTACAGAATTGGTAACAAATACATAAAAGCAAAAATTAAAAATCTAGAGTAGAGTTTGGAATTTCAAAAATACTATGTTAATGAAAAGAAGAAGGAAAAGAAAGAGAGAAAAAACGAACAAAGAAAAACAAACAAGGTCGTGAAAATTATAAAGAAACTAAGGTACAAAATTGATAACTAATACCAAAGAGTAAAAATTAAAAATCTAGAGTAGAGTTTGGAATTTCAAAAATACAATGTTAAAGAAAAGAAGAAAAAGAAAAAAAAAAAAAAAACACGGTCAAAAAATTATAAAATATATATATGAAGTTTGCTGAAGAAGAAAAAAAATAGGGTCTTTTTTTTTTTTTTTTTTGCAAAGTAATAGGTTATAAGAGTGAAAATTAAAGGACAATAGAGGACTTAAAATTTAAAAAAAAAAAGAAAGAAAGATTGATCGTAAAAATAGTAAAAATATATCTAGGTCTTTCTCTGGTTTTGTTGTGAGTATTGTGGGTTCAGTTCATTTTTGGCTAGTTCCTTGGTCTGACTTATATGTCTCAAGATCTATAGGCCCCTTCCTATGTAGTCCGTAGTAACCACAGGGTTTTAATCTATGGCCTGTATCTTCCTAGGCATTTCCCTCTGTTATAGCTTCTTCTGTTTGCTGGTCTCTTCAGTGTCTGGTTTCCGCCCTGACACAAAGGGGACGTTGGAGGACACTTTTTTTTTTTTTTTTTAGGCTCACTTGTTCAGTCGTGCTGTGGGGAGGGAGGGAGGGATGCTGCAAACAAATAACACTGGCATGCGCTCACAGTGCCTCAGCCACACTGGGTCTGCCCCCGCTCACGGCGCGTGTAGCCTCCCTGCCCACACTGCTCGGGCTCTAGGTTGTTCTGCCCCTGGAACAATCAGAGGCCGGCCCTGGGCTGACCTCCCAGGTCCAAGCCGCTCAGGTTCAGGCACTCGGGTAGTCCTCAGAGGCGCAGACTCGGTTGGGCCTGCGTTTTGTGCTCTTCCCAGGTCCAAGCAGCTCAGGTGATGAGGTGTTTGGCGAGCGCCAATGCTGCGACTTATCACCTCCCCGCCACTCGGTTATCTGGGTGTAAAACCAACGCACCTTCTCAGGCAGATGTTGACCGTCCAGACCCCCAAGAAGTTTTAGTTAGTAAAGAGGCCTGCTTACAGTTTTATAGATAGTGTCTCTCTGGGGCTGTGATTGCCCCCTTCCGGCTCTGGCTGCCTGTCACCGGAGGGGGAAGGTCTGCAGCCGGCTATCTCTGTTCAGTCCTTTATTCCGTTCGCAGGCCTGGCGGTGTCTTAGGTTAGGGCTGGCTTTTCGTGTGGTAGATATCCCACAGTCTGGTTTGCTAGCCCAAATTATTTCGCTCAGATAGCGCTCAGGACATTCGGGCCAGACTCTTACTCTAAGCGACGCAGCCCACGCCGCGCTTCCCTGCCCAGCCCCTGCTTGCTAATGGCGTGTGCAGGCGTCTGCACTGCTTCTCTGCTGGGAGAGTTACCGTAGGGCTCGCAATCTGCGATTTTTAGTTGTTTATTTATTTTTTTCTCCCTGTTATGTTGCCCTCTGTGCTTCCAAAGCTCGGCACAGATTCGGCAGTGAGAAGGTTTCCTGGTGTTTGGAAACTTCTCTCTTTTTAAGACTCCCTTCCCCGGACGGAACTCCGTCACTCCCTCTTTTGTCTTTTATATTTTTTCCTACCTCCTTTCGAAGAGTTGGGTTGCTTTTCTGGGTGCCTGATGTCCTCTGCCGGCATTCAGAAGTGTTTTGTGGAATTTACTTGACGTTTAAATGCTCTTTTGATGAATTTGTGGGGGAGAAAGTGTTCTCCCTGTCCTACTCCTCCGCCATCTTGGCTCCTCCTCTCCCTTTTAAAGTCTTTATAAGCCTTTTGTTGGGGTAATACTGCCCTTTTAGAATGTGTTGGAAAATCTATCTTAATGTATCTTCTGACAGAATTTGTGAGTAATTAATATCATTCCTTCTTTAATATATGGTAGAATTTATTATGCATTTGGGTCTGGGCTTCTCTCTGTGGGAAAATGTTTAATTTCCAATTATATTTTTATTGTTATTAGCTCTTTCAGTTTTCTATTTCTTTTTGAGTCAATTTTATAATGTGTCTCTAGGCAATTATATTTTTACACAAACTGTCTTATTTGTTGACATAAAGTTGTTCATGTTCTTTTCTTATAACTCTTTCAATTTCTGTAAGATCCTTAGTGATGCTCCCTTTTTCATTACTAAGTTTTGTAATTTGCTTCTTTTCCCCTTTTCTTGCTTATGTTAACAAAAAAAAAAAATTTGTTTTCTTTATAAAGAACCAATTTGTGACTTCACAAAATTTCTCTTTTGCTTTCCTGTTTTCTAGTTCATTAACTTCTTTTCTAACTTTTGTCTTTTCTGTCCTTCTTCCCCTAGGTTTATTTTATCCTTTTTCTGACTTAATAAGATGAAAACTTTTGAATTGTTTTGATATATATATATTTTATTATCAACATGTATATTTTTAAACTTTCTTCTAATAGCTTATTTGAAAGCATCTCAGAAATTATAACATAATTTGATCTCATATGCATTCACTTTCAAATATTTTCTTATTTATTTATTTTGTGATTTTTATTTGACCCATTAGCTACATAGAGATACTTTATTTTCCAAATGTTCAGGAAATTTTCAACTTGTTTCCATTATTGATTTCTAATGTGATTACATTTTGGTAGTAGAACTTACTTTCATTTCAGTTCAGTCACTCAGTCCTGTCCTACTCTTTGTGACCCCATAAATCGCAGTACGCCAGGCCTCCCTGTCCATCACCAACTCCCGGAGTTCACTCAAACTCACGTCCATCGAGTCGGTGATGCCATCCAGCCATCTCATCCTCTGTCGTCCCCTTTTCCTCCTGCACCCAATTACACTTTACATTATTTCAATTCAAATATTGGTTGAGACTGGTTATAGCCTAAGACATGGAGATTATAATGTGTGTTTTGCTCTTGGTGGTGGAGTATTTTATAGATAAGAGATACGTCTAATTGATAAGATTATTCAAATAATTGGTTTTTTGCTAATGTTCTTTATTTTTGTTCTATCAATCATTAAAAAACATATTGAATTCTCCAAGTACTATTATTTAATGGTCTATTTTGCTTTTTAATTCTGTATGTTTTTCCTCTGTATAGAGACTTTTTAATTATGTCCATTTATAATGGTTATAGTTTCCTTATGAAAGAATACTTTTTTCCTTATGAATATCCTTCTTTGTCATAATAATGTTTAAATCTTTATCTCAAAAAAATCCTTAACACTGCTCCTGGCATTTAGTAGATATTTTACAGTTAAATGTATTTATGTATTTACTTAACAATTATTAATTACTTACTTCATGTCAAGAACTAGTCTAGGCACCAAAGTATTTGCTAATATCCAATACCAGCCTTAATACTGATATTTTATGCCTTTATGTACAGATGATGTTCTATGCGAAATTATTTACCATGGTGCATAGCTCCATACCATTCTATAGTAAGTTATTTGTTTGATTTTCTCACTTGTTTCTATTAATGAATAATGATATGTCAGAAACTATGACTTGATTAACTAATATCTAATGTCCCAGGAACCCTTATTTTATTACATATGAGCTCTAGTAAAATAACACATTTTCTAGCTAAGTGTGGCCATATGACAAAATTTTGGCTAATGAGTTGTAATCATAAGTTGTGGGGCTCAAGTCTAAGTTAGCATCTTAAAAGGATACTTTTTATTTTATGCCTGGAATATGAATGTGACTGTCATCTTGTGAATTTGCAAATGCAAAAATAATGGATGCCAAAGAATGTGAGGCATAAATGTATAAGGAACTTGGATTCTTGGTGGCTTTGTGTTAAGATCTAACTTCAGATTTTCTATTTAGGTCTTTGTATCATGTGCCACATACAATTTATAACTGAATCAAATGATGCCTATGATGTTGCTGATGCTGAGCAAACTCCTGTCCAGGCCTACCAAACTGACACTCAGTACAAAATAAGTGAAATATATGATGTCCCAGATGTCTCAGTTTCTAGAGTCATCCCAACCAGTGGTCCATTTATTTCTCTCCCAAATACTCACTCTTTTGTTAATGGGCCCAGAACAGATTCTGACATAGCTGTGGAAAACCTGTATACTTTTTGCCATTTAAAGGCTGTGAACTTGGATACCCAGAAGAGAGTGATTAAGAATAGTGGCCTTATACAGGGTTGTCAGAGGAGGTCACCTTTTTCAAGGCATTATTCATGTAATGCAAATTTATAAAGAAACATAGTCACTTAAACAATTTCCTAGATATGCTGACCTTCAGTCTTTGTGATACCAATTTCCCCTGAATATTTGTTACTGCCAATGTGCTGCATTTCAACAGTGATTCTTGTGACCTTAAAACAGCCTTTACTCTCCTGGAACTGCTGGCTATTCAGCAGATACTCAGCCTGCCTTCATCTCTAGATGCTCCAATGATGCCACATCTGCACATTCAGCTAGCTCCTGCTGGCTAAGAATACAACCAAGTTAATTTCCCAATAAAAGTCTCAAACAGAACTAATTCTTTAAATCTATTTGAACTCATCTTTAGCTGCTAATTGAACTCTGTGTGCATGGAGGCCAAAGGCATGCAGTGAGGTATAATCTCCTCACAATAGCATACAAAATCAGCCCTTTACCACAGTCACTGCTAAGGTACAGAGCAAGTGACTATTTCAAGGCCTTGGAATCTGGTGCATTTGAATGATCTGGTCCTCTGTTATCTTCATAATTGCCCTCTAAACCGAATCCCCCCAAAACAGGAACATCCCACATAAAAGTTAACTACTCAGCAGGATTACCTGCTACTACCTAACCCTAAAGTTAACTATCTTGGCAGATAAAACATTTGATTAGTTCTAATGGAACCTGAGGATTGCTGTTGATGTTTCTTACTTCCAGTTCTTGCATGGCAATAAGACATGAGGACTAATTTATCAAAGAGAGTACATCTATCAAGCTTGAGTGAGACAGAGAAAGAAAGTTCATGTTGCACAAAATGAGCTGCTAATTTCTTTCTCTTCACCGACAATGTGCTCTGTAAGTTCAGAGCAGTTGAAATGAGAACAATAGATGTTCCCAACCTGTGCTCCATTTAACTTCTGCAACTTGACAAGGTCAAACAGCAAAAAAGAGAGAATACCTCTCTGTCTCAGAAGCATATACTGTAGCAAAACTAGGAGACTGAGGGACTATCTAAAAGACACATTTAAATTCTTTAAAGAAACTCCTGTTTCTAACTAAAATTTTTTTTCTTTTAACCAAAGTTTTTATTGGCAAAGATTTGGGTGCCATTTTCTTGTTATTTCAACTGTGAAATTCACAGGATTTATATATGGTTCATTGTTACTACCATGTGTGTTGGGGTGGGAGAAAGTGAGTGTGAATACTTGAGTTTGAAAAGATATGTGCTGTATCTGTTGCCTAAATCCTCACTGATGAAAAATGAATCCCAAATGATTTTCTGTGCATTGGCTTTACTGCCTCTGACAGAGAATTTTAAAGCTCTCTCTCACGTTTTTTATTTTTTTTGCAGTTAACAATGTGAACCAGAGAGACCTACTATTCAGTATGCTTCCCCACAACCCATACCACCAGAATGGCAGGATCCTTTGGGATATAGGCTTCATTTCTTCTCTTTTGATGAATATACCAACTCCCCTCTGATCTGCTCATGTAACTTGGATCTCAATTAGCACGGATTTGTGGCATTGTGCTTTTAGGAGATGGGAGGGGGAAGAACTGGGAATGTGAGCTGATATTCACCAAGAGCATCTTGCTAGGTTTGCAGTCCCAGAACCATCACCCATCTATAAATTAGAATTTATATTTCACCATAGTACATATGCGGCTTCCCTGATGGCTCAAATTGTAAAGAATCTGCCTGCAGTGCAGGAGACCTGGGTTTGATTCCCGGCTCAGGAAGATCCCCTGGGGAAGGGAATGGCAACCCACTCCAGTATTCTTTCCTGGGGAATTTTTTGGACAGGGGAGCCTGGCAAGCTACAGTCCATGGGGTTGCAAAGAATTGGACACGATTAATACTTTAAACAATTTTTATAGTACATACAAGGGGTTTCCCTGGTGGCTCAGTGGTAAAGAACCCCGCCCCTAACCTCCTCCGCTGCCCCACCCCCCACCCCTGCCAATGCTGGAGATACAGGTTCAATCCCTGGGTGAGAAGACACCCTGGAGAAGTAAATGGCAATCCACTCCAGTATTCTTGCCTGGAAAATCCCATGGACACAGGAGCCTGGTGGGCTACAGTCCAGAGTCAAAGAGAGTCAGACATGACTGAGCGAGTAAAGATAGCACATATGGCATTAGACTCAGAAACCGAGACTAGTGATTTGCTTATAAACATGTAATCATTGCTTAAAGATTGGAAATCTATACTTTTTGCAAAACTTATTATTTTAGTTTTAAGATCAAAGGGCAAAATTAATCTGATGGCTTGACTTAATAACGATATTTTTTAAAAAACATGGCTTTCTCTTCAATAAAGTAAATGCATTTCATGGGAATGCAGTGGTATCATCTTCAGGCCTGTATTCTGGTGTATTTAGTGGACCATGAAAGTTAAGAGGGAAATGTGAATTAACTGATAAGATGAATTCTCTGTGATTTACTTTTCTGAAACTTTACTATCAAATAATTATTTGAAGATATAAACCATATTTTGACCCTCACCTTTTTCTCTAAATGTAAAATGTAAGGAGAATACTGCTTTTCTTCCTTATCTACTTCTGTGTTTTAGGTAAGTGGTAAGGCCTACAGTTTTCCATCTTCCTTTTTCTTCATAGGTAGGCTTTTCCATGTTATAATCCCATTTGGCTGAAAGCACAGGCTAACCTCTCTCCTTCAAGTCCCAGAACAAACTTCTCTCTATTCACCTTTTTGGGTTCACTTGAAATGTGTGAATTTGCCTCTCCTTGAGTTCACTTTATCTGAGGACACATCTATCAGTCATAATCTGTACATGCTGAACAACACAAGTGTTTAGGTAATAACTTAAGGGGAAAGGAGCAGGGACTATATATGACCTATCTTTGTATCTCCATGGCTAGAATATTCCAGATAGTTTCAAAAATGTTTGCCAAGTGACTGAGTATAGACCTTCTATTAATATCTATTTGCCTTTCCAAAGCTAATCACTTGATGGCAAAAATTGATTTCAGAAAATCATATTTTATTATTTTAGAAAAATATTTGTCCTAATTTTAATCTTAAATTACATATAGTTCTATACCATAATATAAGCAAGAGATTACCCATTAATAAAATTATCTCACCATACTCTCCAGTTTGGAGATTCTGTCCAACAGATTCTGTCCAAAGGATTCTCCAGGCAAGAATGCCAGAGAGGGAGAGAGTTCCCATTTCCTCATCCAGGAGCTCTTCCCCACCCAGGGATTAAACCTAATTCTCTGTCTCTTATGTCTCCTGTACTGGCAGGCAGGTTCTTTACCACTAGCGCCACCTGGGAAGCCCAATAAAGGTAAGAGATTACCCACTATAAAATTCTGTTATCAAGCTCTGATTAATATATTTGATAATTTTTCTGCCTGTGGTGGATATTGGTTATTGTTCAGTACTTTTGATATTTATAATATTTAATTTAAATCTAGAATATTGTGAAATATTGAACAAGTTATCCTAAATTTTATATCAAACTATAAACATATGTTTAGAAACAATTATCATCCACGATTAATAATTTGGGATTAAATTAAACTGGAATTACATTGAAAAGTTAAACTACCATTTTCAAAGAAATATATTCATTTTTCTTTCTCTTTTTTTCAAGAAATTGTTTTTGTCTCTATGTGAACTATTTAAAATGAAGATGAGATCTTCCACTGCAAAATCTTGTCTATCAACATGTGACACAGGGATTGCTTAATCTCTTAATACTTCTTGTTTAATGAAACTTCCTATCCTTGATTGTCATGTCCTGAATAATGATCTAAAAATTAAAACAAAGGTAAAATGATTAACAGAGGAGTGTGGCAGACCACAGACCATAGGGGTGGCACACGACCAAGTGACTAACACTTTCATTTTTTAAATATATATATATATATATATATATATATATATATATACACACATTAGATATATATTCTACATTTATATTTATATATCACTTATATAAATACAGACCTTGGCACAAAGGTAAATATAGAGTGATAAAGGAATGAGTTGTTTCTGAGAAGATATTGAAGAAAGAATTGCTGTTCAAAATAGAAATTCAAATTCAAGGGCTAATAGATTCTAGAAATAACCTGAAATGTGTTTAGAAAAGCAATAATGGTAGCAGAAATCTAAGAGAAGAAGAGAATTCTTTGGAGATACCTAACATGGAAGCTCTAAAGTTTAAATTATATTAATGGCCCAATTCTTCTTTATGTATATGTTTTCATTCTACTTTTGATAAATAATGACTCTAGTACCTCAGAAAATTTACCAAATTATTACATTTCACTGTATCTGTTAATTTGTTACATTATTATAGTCCATGAACTAATTAATACATCAGCCTTCATTAGCTTAATGTCTGTAACTTACTATGTAATTTTTTCTGAGATAATTTCCTCATCTAGTAATATGTATCTCTGTCAGTTAAGTTTCAGTCAGAGAAGAACTGCTATAAGTGATATAGAATAAAGGATTTGTTATAGGAATATAAACTTGCACAATTTGGGATCAGATTATACATTCGATATAACACTTTTATCTGTGCCTGTGGTTCTGGGGCTTGATGTCAACAATTGGGAAAGGGAAAGTGAAAGTTGCTCAGTAGAGTCCCACTTTTTGCAACCCCATGGACTATACAGTCCATGGAATTCTCCAGGCCAAAATACTGAAGTGGATAGCCATTCCCTTCTCCAAGGGAATTTCCCTACCCAAGGATCAAACTCAGGTCTCTCACATTGCAGGGGGAATTCTTCACCAGCAGAGGCACCAGGGAAGCCCAAGAATACTGGAATGAGTAGTCTATCCTTTCTCCAGTGGATCTTCCTGACCCAGGAATATTGCAGTATTCCAGAATAATGCAAAATCATTGGAGGCTGATTCTTTACCAGCTGAGCCACTAGGGAAGCCCCAGCAATTGGGAAGGAAAGATACAAAATGAGAAAGGGCAGGACAAGCAGTTAGAACTGGACATGGAATAAAGGACTGGTTCAAAATTGGGAAAGGATTACATCAATGCTGTATATTTTCATCCTGCTTATTTAACTTATATGCAGAGTACATCACGTGAAATGCCAGGCTGGATGAAGCACAAGCTGGAATCAAGATTAGCAGGAGAAATATCAATTATTTCAAATCCTAAACTATGAAATATTTCAAATCCTAAACTATGATGCTGTTAAAGAGCTGCACTTAATATGCCAGCAAATTTGGAAAACTGAGCAGTGATCACAGGACTGGAAAAGGTCGGTTTTCATTCCAGTTACAAAGTAGGGCAATGATAAAGAATGTTCAAACTACTGCACAATTGCACTCATTTCACTTGCTACCAAAATAATGTTCAAAATTCTCCAAGCCAGGCTTCAACAGTATGTGAACTGAGAACTTCCAGATGTTCAAGCTGGATTTAGAAAAGACAGAGGAACCAGAGTTCAAATTCTCAATATCTGGAATCATAGAAAAAGCAAGAGAATTCCAGAAAAACATCTACCTCTGCTTCAATGACTGTGCTAAAGCCTTTGCCTATGTGGATCACAACAAAATGTGGAAAATCTTTCAAGAGTAGGCAATACCAGACCACCTTATCTGCCTCATGAGAAACCTGTATGTAGGTTAAGTGGCAACAGTCAAAACTGTACATGAAACAATGGACTGGTTCAAAATTGGGAATAGAGTATATCAAGGCTATGTTGTCACTCTCCTTATTAACTTATATGCACAGTGCATCATGCAAAATGCTGGGATGGATGAAGCAAAAACTGGAATTATGATTGCTGGGAGAAATATCAATAACCTCAGATATACAGATGATACCACCCTTATGGTAGAAAGTGAAGAATGAGAGTAAAAAAACTGACTTACAACTCAACGTTCAAAAAATTGAGATCATGGCATCCAGGTCATTCAGTTCAGTTCAGTCGTGTCTGACTCTTTGCGACCCCATGAATCGCAGCACGCCAGGCCTCCCTGTCCATCACCAACTCCTAGAGTTCACTCAGACTCACGTCTATCGAGTCAGTGATGCCATTCAGCCATCTCATCCTCTGTCGTCCCCTTCTCCTCCTGCCCCCAATCCCTCCCAGCATCAGGGTCTTTTCCAATGAGTCAACTCTTCGCATGAGGTGGCCAAAGTACTGGAGTTTCAGCTTTAGCATCATTCCTTCCAAAGAAATCCCAGGGCTGATCTCCTTCAGAATGGACTGGTTGGATCTCCTTGCAGTCCAGGGGTCTCTCAAGAATCTTCTCCAACACCACAGTTCAAAAGCATCAGTTCTTTGGTGCTCAGCCTTCTTTACAGTCCAACTCTCACATCCATACAGGACCACAGGAAAAACCATAGCCTTGACTAGACAGTCCTTTGTTGGCAAAGTAATGTCTATGCTTTTCAATATGCTATCTAGGTTGGTCATAACTTTCCTTCCAAGGAGCAAGCATCTTTTAATTTCATGGCTGCAGTCACCAAATGCAGTGATTTTTGGAGCCCCAAAAAATAAAGTTGGACACTGTTTCCCCATCTATTTCCCATGAAGTGATGGGACCAGATGCCATGATCTTCATTTTCTGAATGTTGAGCTTTAAGCCAACTTTTCACTCTCCTCTTTCACTTTCATCAAGAGGCTTTTGAGTTCCTCTTCACTTTCTGCCATAAGGGTGGTGTCATCTGCATATCTGAGGTTAGTGATATTTCTCCCGGCAATCTTGATTCCAGCTTGTGTTTTTTCCAGTCCAGTGTTTCTTATGATGTACTCTGCATATAAGTTAAATAAGCAGGGTGACAATATACAGCCTTGATGTACTCCCTTTCCTATTTGGAACCAGTCTGTTGTTCCATGCCCAGTTCTAACTGTTGCTTCCTGACCTGCATACAGATTTCTCAAGAGGCAGGTCAGGTGGTCTGGTATTCCCATTTCTTTCAGAATTTTCCACACAGTGGAAAATTTTTGTGATCCACACAGTCAAAGGCTTTGGCATAGCCAATAAAGCAGAAATAGATGTTTTTCTGGAACTCTCTTACTGTTTCCATTCAGGCAAATATATGGGGGAACAATGGAAACAGTGACAGATTTTCTTTTCTTGGACTCCAAAATAACTACAGATGGTGACTGCAGTTATGATATTAAAAGATGTTTGTTCCTTGGGAGAAAAGTTATTACAAACCTAGACAGCATATTAAAAAAAACAGAGACATTACTTTACTGACAAAGTTCATATAGTCAAAGCTATGGTTTTTCCAGTAGCCAGGTGTGGATGTGAGTGTTGGACCATAAAGAAAGCTGAGGGCTGAAATGTTGATGCTTTTGAACTGTGGTGTTGGAGAAGATTCTTGAGAGTCCCTTGGACTGCAAGGAGATCAAACCAATGAATTCTAAAAGAAATCAATCCTGAATATTCATTGGAAGGGCTGATGCTGAAGCTGAAGCTCTAGTACTTTGGTCACTTGATGTGAAGAACCAATTCATTGGAAAATACCCTGATACTGTGAAAGACAGAATGTAGGAGGAGAAGGAATGAGATGGTTGAATGACATTATTAACTAATGGATGTGAGTTTGGGCAAACTCCGTCATATGGTGAAGGACAGGGAAGCCTCATGTGCTGCTGTCTGTGACGTGGCAAAGAGTCAGACATGACCGAGTGACTGAAAAACAACAAGGATAAACTGGGGACATAGAATATAATGGATCCCCTGTTGATGTCTCACCACCACTTCCAAGCCTCCAACATTCATGATGCAGGGTATGTACAAGAGAAGCTGATACTCTTTTTCATGGACCTAAATATGCACCAGACCTAGGAATTAGAATGTTGAAGTAGAATCTGGCAGTAGTTAAAGGAGCTGCAAGGCTGGCTGATGCTCCATGCCCATGAAATGAGCCAGCAGATAAATATCATTTGTAAGTTGAAGCAGTACTAGAGCTGTGCATAAACCATATGAATGTTAAAGGAATAGGGCCAGTGCTTCTCTTCTAACTAAACTCTAATGCAAACACTCTTGGATCTCACATTAACCCAGAATGCATAGAGAAGGAAAAGCCAAGGAAATATAGACGACAATGACAATGCAAATCCATCACAACATCCTGAATTCTCAGAGTGCTATGTTATGAAACAAAAATGCAAATAAAATTATTTTCAAAGTTTAAACCACAAAAGTGGTAAAATGCAGTATTATTTCCACAAATTTTCTTTACAAAGATTGTTTACCTGTGTATTTATAACTGGCACTGCACAGTAGCTCAGACAGAAAAGAAACTGCCTGCAATACAGCAGACCCAGGTTCAATCCCTGGGTTGGGAAGATTCTCTGTGGAAGGGAATGCAACCCATTCCAGTATTCTTGCCTGGAGCATCCCATGCACAGAGGAGCCAGTGGGTTACACTCTGTGGGGTCGGAAAGAATCAGACACGACTCAGTGACTAACACTACCACACTACTACTAGTAGTTCTAATTAGCCACAAAAATAAATGGTAGATCCCTGTGTACTGTGATGTAATAGGAATAACTAGGCCTAAAGAATCCAAAATTTCCAAATAATTATCAGCTACAAAAGGACACAAGCAACCGCTTGGTCTGTTCAGCATGCCCTGATGATATTTAGTGCAGAGCCTGATCCCATATCAAGAAAGAAAGAAGGAAGGAAAGAAAGAGAGAAAGAAAGAAAGGTGAGAGAGAAAGAAGAATCAAGATGATGGAGTAGGAGGCCCTGCGCAAATACATCAAAACTGCAACTACATATACAACTCTCACTGAAACCAATCTGAAGATCGATTAGCAGAATGGCTTTTCTACAGTAGCTGTAAAGAAAGAACCACATGGCATCTGGTAGGAGGGGAAGAGAAGCAATCTAGTCATGACCCACATTCCTAGTGGCTGATGTAGAAAAGGAAGATGATATCACAGCCTCAGGGATCATCCTTATGGAGTGAGGGATGCGAGTTCTCTATTAGGCACCCTAGCCCTGGGATCCATTATGAGGAAGATGAGCCTCCTTAACTGGTTTAAAAACCAGTGGGGTTTACTAAAGCCCTGTAAGTAACTGAGCATCCATTCTTAAAGAGCACATACTTAGATTTTTATTCCCAATCCCAGTTCGAAATCAGCAGATTGAAAACTGCTTGATGTTCGGGCTGACCTTCCAGTACTTCCCCAATGCACCCCTAGCACGTATAAAGCACACGCTTTAGCACTGCTCCTTGCTAAGGGTGAGACTGCCATTGCCAATGTGTAAATGTACGCATACCAGAAAAAAAGCAGAGCCAGCTTAGAAGTGCAGCTCCAACCCTTCAGGACCCAATCCCACTTCTAACCAAGATGGAGAAACCATCATCACCAGTGCACATGCAAACATGGGGACAGAAGAGTCAACTCAGAACTGTAGCTCCATGTCCTCAGGTCCTGGCCATGTCTCATCCAAAGCAGAGACTTCCATTTCACTAAGGAAAATCCCAATTCCCTCAAGACTCCTATTTGAACTCCTCAGACTCTGGCCCCAGCCTCTAATAGAATAGCAGCTATCATTGAGCCTGAGAGAAGTCTCAGCTTGTACACAGCTCTGGTTCTAGTTGCTCTAATGTTAGTTCCATCTCCCTTCAAGGCAATGGCTGCCCGTATAATCCAAGAAAAGCAGCAGCCTGAACTCACTTCTCACTTCAGTTCCAGCTCTTCCATCAAAACCACTGGGAATACACAGATTACTTAGGGATGCTCCCTCCATGCAAAAACACTCCTCCATGACTGAGATAAGAAACAGTTTCACCAAATTTCATAGACAGAAAGTCGAAAAGACAGAGGAATACATTTCACATGAAAGATGATGAAACCACAAAATAAAACCCTAATGAAACAGAGATAATTTACCTGATAAAATGTTCAAAACAGTAATAATAAAAATGGCCACTGAACAGATAAAAAGAATAGAACACAGTGAAAACTTTAGTAAAGAATGAGAAGGTGTATAAAAAAGAATTAATCATAACTGAAGAACATGATAACTGAGATGAAAAATGCACTAGAATGAATTAACAGCTGATTCAGTGATACAGAAGAATGCATAAGTGACATGGAAGACTGACTATTGAGAATCACACAGTAGAAATGGAAAAAAAAAAAAAAAGTGAAACGAGGATACTTTAAGGTACTTCTGAAGCAATATCAGGTATACTAATATCCACATTATCAGGGTGCCAGAAAGAGAAGAGAAACAGGCAGAAAAATGTTTGATAAAATTATGGCTGATCCTTAACCTGAAGAAAGAACAGATATCCAGGTTCAGGATGAAAAGAGAGTCCCAAACAAAATGTACCCTAAGATATTCACACCAAGACTCATCATAACTCAACATAAATAGAAAAAGTTAAAGATAGAGAATTTTAAAGACAGGGAGAGAACAAAGACTCACAAAGGGAATCACAAAAAATCACAAACGGAAGTACAATAAATCTATCAGCTTATTTTTCAGGAGAGATTATACAAGCCTAAAGGGAGTAGCATGATATATTTAAAGTGCTATAAGCTATCAAACTTCCCTGGTAGCTCAGTTGGTAAAGAATCCACCTGCAATGCAAAAGACACCAGTTCGATTCCTGGGTTTGAAAGATCTGTTGGAGAAGGGATAGGCTAACCACTCCAGTTTTCTTGGGCTCCCCTTGTGGCTCAGCTGGTAAAGAATCTGCCCACAATGTGAGAGACCTGGTCTCAATCCCTGAATTGGGAATATCCCCTGAAGAAGGAAAAGGCTACTCACTCCAGTATTCTGACCTAGAGAATTCCATGGACTGTATAGTCCATGGGGTCACAAAGAGTCAGACACGAATGAGCAACTTTCACTTTCACTTTCAAGGGAAAAATCTACAACCTAGGATATTCTACAAAGCAAGTTTGTCATTCAAACCTGAAGAAGAGGTAAAGAGTTTGCTAGAGGGTAAAAACTAAAGAGTTCATCTCAATATCAGTAAATGAAGCTTACAGGAATTTTAAGTCATCTTCTTGAAAAAAAAAGAAAAAAGAATAGGGTGTAACATGAAATAAGATAATATATGATATAAGAATTGATATTGTCAAAATGACTACACTAGCCAAGGCAGCCTACAGATTCAATGCAATCCCTATCAAATTACCATTGACATTTTTCACATAAATAAAACCAAAAAATAAATAAATAAATAAATAAAATTTGTGTGGAAAGTCAAAAGATCCCAAAGCTGAAGAAATCCTGAGAAAGAAAAACGGAGCCAGAAGAATCCAACTTCTTGACTTAAGACTATACTGCAAAGCTGCAGAAATCAAAATGCATGGTACTGGCACAAGGACAGAAACATAGATCAATGGAACAGAATAGAAAGCCAAGAAATAAACCCACACATCTGCAGTCAATTAACCCATGACAAAGGAGGCAAGAATATACAATGGAAAAGACAGTGTCTTCAATAAGTGGTGCTAGAGAAAACTGGACAGCTACATGTAAAAAAATGAAATTAGAATATTACCTAATATCATATGCAGAAATAAACTTAAAATGAATTAAAGAACTAAATGTAGGGCTGGATACTATAAAACTCTTAGGTGAAAACAAAGGCAGAACAGTGTCTGACACAAATCACTAAAATAAGTTTTTTGATCCACCTCCTAGAGTGATGAAAATAAAAATAAACAAAAAACAAAATGAATGGGACATGCATGCTAAGTCTCTTCAGTCATGTCTGATTCTGTGGAGAGAGGTGTCCACCAGGCTTCTCTATCCATGGGATTCTCCAGGCAAGAATACTAGAGTGGGTTTCCACGCCCTCCTCCAGGGGATCTTCCCAACCCATGGATAGAACCAAGATCTCATATGTCTCTTGCATTGGCAGGCAGGTTCTTTACCACTAGCACCACCTGGGAAGCCCATATAACTTAAAAGCTCCCACAAAACAAAAGGAAACCACAAACAAAGTGAAAAGACATTTCTTCCCGAATGGGGGAAAATACTTGCAAACACAGCAAACAACAAGGGACTAATTTCCAAAATATAAAACACCTCATGAAGCCTTATAAATAAGAAGACATACAAGTAGCCAGAAAACATGAAGATGGCCAGAAAGTCCATGAAAAGATGTTCAACATCACTAATTATGAGAGAATTGCAAATCAAAACTAAAATGAGCTTTCACCTCACAACAATCATAATGGCCATCATCAAAAAGTTTACAAACAATAAGTGCTGGAGAGGGTGTGGGGAGGAAGTCCTTCTATACTATTGGTGGGACTGTAAATTGGTATAGCCACGATGGAGAACAGTATACAGTTTCCTTAAGAAAAATAAAAAATACAATGATCATATGATCCAACAATTTCACTTCTGGGCATCTATCTAGAGAAAATCATATTTTTAAAGGATGCATGCACCCCAGTGTTAAATGTAGCACTATTTGTAATAGCCAGGACACAAAGAAATTTCAATGTCTACCAAAATAGGAATAGACTTTTTTAAAAAGTGGTACATATATTCAGTGGAGTAAAGGTAGAGTCTGATCGGTTTGTTGATTGGTCAGGAGAGGAGAGAAAAGAGAAGTGTTAAGGGAAAAGTATTTAGATTGAGTTGAGATACAGACAGCCAAATGGAGATTTTAAGTCAGCATTAGATACATGACTGATTCTCAAGGAGAGATCAAAGGGAGAGAAATAATTTTAGAGTACTGCCATACAGATGGAATCTAGATAATATAAATTTAGAAAGACATTATGTAGAAAAAGTAGAAATCTGATGAAAATAAAACTTAAGTATTTAGAGACTTAGATATAGGTAGATAGAAAAAATATTTTACTCTATAAGAGGTCAATCATACTAAATGCTTCAGAGAGTTTGAGATGGAAGAAGCTGATGATGCTGTGTGAATCCTGAGTATCAGACACTAGGTTCCTAGTATAGATGGTTCTCTAAAGTCAGTGAGTTATAGCACTTTGAAACATGGAAAAATCTCACTTGGATCATAAAGTGGCATTAGACTTCTGGTTATACACTAAGCTTGAGGGAGGAGGGATACCTAAAAATAATGATATATTTAAATAGACAATGTCTTACTGAAATTAAATTCCGACAAAGTACTTGCAAACACTCTTGATTAAGAGAAAAGAAAGAGTATCTAAAAACATTCATGTGGATTAAGGAAAATTTAGCTTTCATTCAAGAAGGAAAACAGGGATTAGGTTTGCCCTTCTAATGAAACAACCAAAGGAGTAAACAAAATATATGAAACACTGGTTTTCAAGACACTCAGTGTCTTGAAATAAAGGACAATGATGCCTGAATAAGAGTCACCAGATGAAGTGAGGTCTGTGATTGGCTTAGCTTACTACCTTGAGAGGATTTCCAAGCTGCAGAACTTTTGTTCAAAAGGCACATTGTAAGAAAGAAAAGATAAGTAACAGTCATGGAGAAAATATTTGCAAATCATATATGGACACTCACATGGTAAAGCATCTGCCCACAATGTGGGAGACCCAAGTTTGATCCCTGGGAGGGCAAGATCCCCAGGAGAAGGGTATGGCTACACACTCCAGTATTCTTGCCTGGTGAATTTAATGAACAGAGGAGTCATGGGGTCACAAAGAGTCAGACATGACTGAATAACTAACACTTTCACTTTATATCTGATAATGAACTTGTATTCAAAATAAGTAAATCCAATTATCAAAACTTAATAAGAAAACAACATTTTTAAATGGCAAAACTTTTGAGCAATTACTCCCCTCTCTTACTTCACAGAAGACAGATGCAAAGGAACATAAAAATATAGTCAGTAATCAAGAGGAGATTTTAAATTATAAGCACAAGACCCACTACACACGTTACAAACGTTATAATTATAACTTTAGGCTAGAATGTGGAGATACTGGCACTGTTGTGCATTAATGGTAAGAATGTAAAGTGGTGCAACTCCTATGGAAAATATTTGATGAGTTCTTAAATATACATGTAATATATGATCTAGCCATTTCACACTTAGATATTTAATTAAAATAAATGAAAACCTACATCAATACAAAGATTTGAACATGAGTGATCGTAGCAGGTTGATTTTCACTTGTCCAAAACTGCAAACAGGAGAACAAGATGGTAGAGGAGTAAGTAGATGTGGAGTACATCTCTCTCCACAGATACCTCAGGAATACACCTTCAGACACAGAAATGCACGTGGAACACCAGCTGAGAGCAGACAGGAGTACCTGAGCAGTGGAAAAGAATATATAGAACCATACAAAACTCAGTAGAAGGAAGGAACTAGGGGAAAAACAAGAGTGTTAGTAGGACTGGACCTACCCTCAGCAGGTGGGGAAACTGAAGCAGGGGTCCGATCACAACATCGGGGCAACTGTCTGAGTCAGAAGAGAAACATTTAAGGCAGAGAGTGAAACAGCTGATCTGTGACAGCCTAAATGGAATGAGAATCAGATCGTCCTTGCCACAGCCATACATACCCTGGACAGGAATGCTGGTCCTCTGGAAGGTGCAGCAGCTGGGAGCTGGAGTTTAGGGATTATGGAGCAATCTCAGGGCAAAGGCTGCCATTGACTGCAGAGAAACACATTGAGGGGATGTGAGGGAGAAGACTGGGGGAAAATGACTGTGGAAAAAGCCTGGCAGCCATGGCAGCAAGGTGATACTTCTGAGTCACACGTAGAGTGTGGCGCCATCACCATAGCCTCTCTCTCCCCACAGGCCAGCATCTGAACAATAGAGAGGCTGGCCCATCAAAGACCTGATGCACTGAACTACAGAGTAGGACCCCACCCAGGCTGCTCCTTTAAGTGACTGATGTGACGATCTATGGCACATCTACAGAGTACGACCCCAGCCAGGGGTCCCTTCTATGTGCCTGATGCACCAAACAACAGAGAAGGATCCCAAGCTAGGGAGCCCTCTAAGTGCCTGAATGGGTAGAGCTACAGAGAAAGACTGGCTAAAGAGGCCTTCTGATGACCATCTACAAGAGGCTCTAAAAAAGACTGATAGGGCCATAATTCCTGCAGTGGAGGCAGTCCGTGTCCCTATACACCTGGCACTGCCAGGGTATCCATAAGCCAAGCAGCTGTGCCACCTTCATGCTCAACTCTCATTGGGGCAGAGCTGCCACAGGCAAAAATGTCTTGCATCTATGCATGCAGGGTCGCTTATTTCATGACAGACTCTTTGGAACCCTGTAGACTGTGTCCTGCCAGGTTTCTATGTCAGGGAGGGGGGTTCTCCAGGCAAGAATACTGGAGTGCATTGGCCAATACTGGTTGCCATACCCTTCTAGAGCACCATATTTCCTGCTGCCCTAGCCATAAACTCTCAAGAGTACCTGGTGCTGCCAGAACCCCTGTGACCCAAGCAGCTGCACCATTTCCACACCTGGCCCTCATAAGGGCAAACCCAAGCCCTCCAGGACAGCCTCAGGACCAAACCCCAGTGGATGACCCACATGTGGAGGTGGAAATAAAACCACAATTGAAACCCATGGGCAATTTGGCTAAGGAAGAAGACCCAAAACCTTCCCACCAGCTGTGCAAGCTGCAGGTTAAATCCACATGATCAACTAGGCAGACTCTGTGTCTACGGAATATATAAAAGACCACTGAGAGCTCCCACAAAAGAAAACGCACTAGCTCTGAAAGCTGTAGACATTGGAGGCAAGAACACATAGGAGTAGGATCAGATTAGAATCTGAGCTGCCCCCACAAGCAGGTCCAGAGATCAGCACAGTGTTGGAGGGCATCCTAGGGAGGTAAGGTGGACTGTGACTCCCAGTGAGGAAAAGGACTCCAACAGCAGTGACTCAAGAAAAATATTTATTATTCTTATTCTTTGACATGTTCTATAGAATCTTTTGGATTTTTCTCCCCTTCTTTCCCCCACCTCGCCTGTTGTAGTTGTCAATTTTATTGGCACTATGAAGCCCAGTTAAGCTTTTGAGCTTTTTTTTTCTCAGTCACATTTTTTATTGTTGTTATAAACCTCTGGTCTATCTTGGGCTATGAAAAGCAGCAAGGGAGCATCAACAAGTAACATACAAGGGAAATTCCATATGCTTAACAGCTGATCTTTCAGCAGAAACTCTTCAGATCAGAACAGAATGTCAGGATATATTTAAAGTACTGAAAGGGAAAAATCTACAACCAAAATTGCTGTACCCAGCAAGGATCTCATTCAAAATTAATGGTGATAAAAAGCTTTTCAGACAAGCAAAAGTTAAGATAATTCAGTGCCACCAAACCAGCTTTACAACAAATGTTAAAGGGACTTATATAGTCAAGAAATATGAGTGAAGAAAACAAATCTGCAAAATCAACCCCAAACAATTAAGAAAATGGCCATAGGCATATATATATATATATATATATATATAAAATTTCTTTAAATGTAAATGGATTAAATGCACCAACCAAAAGACACAGACTGGCTGAATGGATACAAAAACAAGACCCATATATATGCTGTCTACAAGAAACCCACTTCAGACCTAAAGACACATATGGACTGAAAGTGAGAAGATGGAAAAATATATTCCATGCAAATGGTAAGCAAAATAAACTGGAATAACAATCCTCATATCAGACAAAATTGACCTTAAAATAAAGAATATTACAAGAGATAAGGAAGGATACTCCATAATGATCAATGGATCAATTCAAGAGGAAGACATAACAATTGTAAATATCTATTCACCCAATATAGGAGCATCTCAATGCATAAGACAAACACAAACAGATATAAAAGGAGAAGTTGACAGTAACACAATAATAGTAGGAGACTTTAACACCCACTCACACCAATGGACAGATCATCAAAGCAGAAAATTAATAAAGAAACACGTCTTAAATGATACATTAGATGAGATGGGTCTTATTGATATCTTCAGGATATCCCATCCAAATTCAGAAGAATGCACCTTCTTCTGAAGTGCACATGGAACATTCTCCATGATAGACCACATCTTGGGTCACAAATCAAACCTCAGTAAATTTAAGAAAATTCAAACCATATCAAGCATCTTCTCCAAACACAATGCTATGTGACTAGATATCAATTACAAGAAAAAAGCTATAAGAGATTAAACATTATGTTTATAAAGAGCCAACAGGTTATTAAAGAAATGAAATGGGAAATAAAAAAATTCTATAAACAAATAATAATGAAAACACAACAACTCAAAATCTATGGGATGCAGTAAAACAGTCCTAAGAGCAAAGTTTATAGCAATACAATCCTACCTCAGGAAATGAGAAAAACAAGAATAAACAATCTAACTTTACAACTAAAAGAATTGGGAAAAGAAGAAGAACAACAGCAACAAAAAAATAGTAGAAGGAAAGAAATCATAAAGATCCGAGCAGAAATAAATGAAAAAAAAAATGAATGAAACAATAGTAAAGATTAATAAAACTAAAAGCTGATTCTTTGCAAAGATAAATAAAATTGCCAAACCTTTAGCCAGGCTCATCAAGATAAAAAGAGAGAAAAATCAAATAAAAAATTAGAAATGAATAAGGAGAGGTTACAACAGACAATGCAGAACTGAAAAAGACTCTAAGAGACTATTATGAACAACTATATGGTAATAAAATAGACAACCTGGAAGAAATGGATGGATTCTTAGAAAAGTTCAATCTTCCAAGACTGAACCAGGAAGAAATAGAAATTATGAACAATCCTATTACAAGCACTGAAATTGAAGCTGTGATCAGCAGATTCATGTTGATGTATGGCAAAACCAATACAATATTGTAAAGTAATTAACCTCCAATTAAAATAAATAAATTTATATTAAAAAAAAAAAACTCCCAAAAAACAAAAGCCCAGGACCAGATGGCTTCACAGGAGAATTCTAGCAAACATTTAGAGAAGAGCTAATGCTTAGCCTTCTAAAACACTTTCAAAAAATTGCAGAGGAAGAAACACTTCCAAACTCATTCTACGAGGCCACCATCACCCTGATATCAAAACCAGACAAAGACAACACAGAAAAACAAAACTACACACCAGTATCACTGATTAACATAGGTGCAAAAATCCTCAACAAAAGTTTAGCAAACAGAATTCAGCAACATATCAAATACATCATATACTATGATCAAGTTGAGTTTGTTCCAGGGATGGAAGGATTCTTCAATACATGCAAATCAAACACTGTGATACACCATATTAACAAATTGAAAGATAAAAACCATATGATTATCTCAGTAAATACAGAAAAAGCCTTTGACAAAATTCAGTACCCATTTGTGATGAAACTCTTCAAAAAATGGGCATAGAAGGAACCTACCTCAACATAATAAAGGCCATATATGATTAACCTACTGCAAGCATTATTCTCAATGCTGAAAAACTGAAAGCATTTCACCTAATATCAGGAACAAGACAAGGATGTCCACTTTCACCACTATTATTCAACATAGTTCTGGAAGTCCTAGCTACTGCAATCAGAGAAGAAAAAGAAATAAAAGGAATCCAGATCAGAAAAGAAGTAAAGTTTTCACTGTCTGCAGATGACATGATACTACTGTACATAGAAAACCATAAAGATATTATCAGAAAATTACTAGAGCTAGTCAGTAAATTTAGCAAATTTGCAGGATACAAAATCAATACACAGAAATCACTTGCATGTTTATGTACCAACAATGAAAAAATCAGAAAGAGAAATTAAGGAATCAATCCCATTCTCCATTGCAACAAAAAGAATTAAATATCTAGGAATAAACCTACATAAGGAGACAAAAGAACTGTACATAGAAAATTATAAGACACTAATGAAATAAATCAAAGATGACATAAATAGATAGATATTCCATGTTCCTGGGTAGGAAAAATCAATATTGTGAAAATGACTATACTATCAAAGGCAATATTACAGATTTAATGTGATCCCTATCAAACTATTAATGGCAGTTTTCACAAAACTAGAACAAAAAATTTCACAATTCGTATGGAAGCACAAAAGACCCTGAATAGCCAAAGCAGTCTTGAGAAAGAAGAATGGAGCTGACAGAATCAACCTTCCTTACTTCAGATTATACTACAAAGCTACAGTCATCAAGACAGTATGGTACTGGCACAAAAACAGAAATATAAACCAATGAAACAAGATAGAAAGCAGAGAAATAAACTCAGGCACCTATGGATACCATATCTTTGACAAAGGAGGCAAGAATATACAATGGGACAAAAACAGCCTCTTCAATAAGTGGTACTGGGAATATTGGAGAGCTACATGTAAAAGAATGAAATTAGAACACCTCCTAACACCATGCACAAAGATAAACTCAAAATGGATTAAAGACCTAAGTGTAAGATCAGAAGCTATGAACTTGATGACATAAATCAAAGCCAGATCCTCTATGACCCACCTCCTTGAGTAATGGAAATAAAAGCAAAAGTAAATAAGTGGGAACTGATTAAACTTAAAAGCTTTTGCACAGCAGAGGAAATTATAAGCAAGATGAAAAGACAATCCTCAGAATGGGAGAAAATTACAGCAAATGAAACAACTGACACATGTTTAATTTCCAAAATATATAAGCAGCTCGTACAACTCAATGCCAAAAAAACAAACAACCCAATCAAAAATTGGGAAAAAGACCTAAACCAACATTTCTCCAAAGAAGACATACAGATGGCTGACAAACACATGGAAAGATGCTCAACATCACTAGTTATCAAAGAAATGGAAATCAAAACTACAATGAGATATCACCTCACAATGGTCAGAATGGCCATCATCAAAAAGTCTACGAACAATAAATGCTGGAGAGGGTATGGAGAAAAGGGAACGCTCTTGCACTGTTTGTGGGAATGTAAATTGATACAACCACTATGGAAGATGGTATGGAGATTCCTTTAAAAACTAGTAATAAAACCACCATATGACCCAGCAATCCAACTCCTAGGCATATAGGAAAACAAAAATGAAAAATACAAATGTATCCCAGTGTTAATGCAACACTATTTACAATAGCTAGAACATGGAAGCAACCTAGATGTCCATTGACAGATGAATGGATAAAGAAGTTGTGGTACATATACAGAATGGGATATTACTCAGCCATAAAAAGGAACTCATCTAAGTCAGTTCTAATGAAGTGGATGAACCTAGAACCTATTATTCAGAGTGAAGTAAATCAAAAAGAGAAAGATAAGTATTGCATTCTAACACATATATATGGAATCTAGAAAAATGTTACTGAAATTAATTTACAGGAAAACAATGGAGAAACAGACATAGAGAGTAGACTTATGGACATGGGGAGAAGTGAGGAGGGAGTGAGAAGTATAGAAAGAGTAACATGAAAACTTATATTACCATATGTAAAATAAATAGCCAACAGAAATTTGCTGTATGGCTCAAGAAACTCAAATAGGAGCTCTGTATCAACCTAGAGGGGTGGGAAGGGAAGGGAGATGGGAGGGAGGTTCAAAAGGGAGGAGAGATATGTATACCTATGGCTGATTCATGTTGATGTTTGACAGAAAACAACAAAATTCTATAAAGCAATTAACCTATAAAAATCAATCAATCAAAAAAAAAACCTACAAACCACACAAATGTCTAATAATAGTTAGTGGACAAACAAATATTATATATTCAGTAGAATGAAATAATACTTAGCAGTAAAAGCAATACTGTTGATACATGCTACAACATGGATTAATTTCAAAGTAACAATGTTGAATAAAGAAACCAAAAATATATAGTTTGTGCCTGGAAGGCCAAATAAACCATGATTTCAGAAAAACACTAATGAAAAGAAAAAAGTAAAATAAAAAAAGACACAAAGGAAATATATATATATAAATCACATATACATACATGCGCATATATATATATATATATTTTTTTCCTGCCCCTATCACATATACAAGAAAAATGATTGGTTCAGTTTTTGAGTCCAATGATGTTATATTAATAGGTAAAAAAAGTAAAATTCCTGATGTTTCTGATCTCATATGTATAAAAGGGAAAAAAAAAAAAAGTTAAAGACCCTGGGGAGAGAGAAGTCAACTCCAGAGGTGAGCAGATAACTGCTTCAGTGTTAAGGTGTAGGTTTGGGTCAGTCCAATAGCCATGAGTGGGAATCCTAACTTCCATCATGAAGTGAAGTCACTCAGTCGTGTCTGACTCTTTGTGATCCCATGGACTGTAGCCTGGAGCCTGGTAGGCTACAGTCCATGGAATTCTCCAGGCAAGAATACTGGAGTGGGTTGCCATTTCCTTCTCCAGGGGATCTTCCCGACCCAGGGATTGAACCCAGGTCTCCTGCATTGCAGGCAGATGCTTTACCATCTGAGCTACTAGGGAAGCCAGGTCTGCAGCTTCTTTGCCCGGGAAACATAATAACACTCTAGATATTACAAAAGTAAAACAAGCAGTATAAAGTTTTTAGCAGGTATTCGACACATAGCCTCTATTTAGAGATGCTAATTCTCTTCACTTTTTTGGCTTGCTTAAGGTGTTCAATTGCCCAAGTCAGAAAATTAGATCCCAGGATTCTGTGTCAAGTTTCTTAGGAATTCTTAAAATTGATAAGCACTAAGAAATCATAAATAATGGCAACTCTCTGGGAAAAATAGTAAAGGTAAAAATTTCTCAACAATAAAGCACAAAATTGAATTAGACTATTTTCTGAAAGAGGATATTAAAATGATGCTCTAAAGAAATATCTTTATAGATAAAATTAAGCTAGTTTGAGTTGAATAAATATCCAATAGATTGTCTTCCTAATATCTTGAGTTATTATACCTCAAGAGTTGTAATTTATGATAATGCCAGGTAGTAGGAAGGCATGAATCATCATGTTGAAAAACTCTAGTCCAGATGTTGACATGAGCAGTGTATTGATTAATGATTTCATTGAGCGTATTGGGTGTGATATGATGTGGCAAGTGCTGAAATTAGGCCAAAGACCTGTAAGTTCCACTCTGATCCATAGAACTAACTCACCTGTAAGGTATTTTGGAAACCAAATAATCTGAATTTATAGGCAGGGATAACAAATAAATTAATTATATTTATCTTTGTTATAAATATAAAATAGAAGATATAATATTATCCTTGCTACTACACGGGGAAAAACTCAATGACTTTAAAGACAAAATAGATGTGAAGACATTTTTAAAGTTCAAATTCTCATCAAAGTATTGTCATATTAAGATCATTATGAAATTTGAAGGTAAACTGAATTGGCAAATAACAATGGTGAAAGCATAAGCATCCAAAAACTCTCAACAGTAAAAATGGAACAATTTCTGTACCTGGTGTAAAAAGCTATAGAGCCCACTTATTGGGTAGGGAGATGGATTCCTATCTCATCAAATGTGGAAGAGAATGTCAAATGTGTAAACAGTCTCTCCTGTTGCTTTCTACCACCTTGCACCTTAGTCAGTCTTACTCCACACTTAACACCTAGAGGCAGCAGAGGGAACAAAGAGAAGAACTGGTCATAGTGGAAAGGAAATTGTTAAATGGGATAGAATAGAATTTTAGAACAGACGATGTTTTCTGAAGTCAAATCCAGTACAGTTAGCAAGTAATATAAAATATCTCCTCCTTTCTGAAAACTACTTATTCTACTAACCCACGACTGCTGCTGCTGCTAAGTCGCTTCAGTCGTGTCCGACTCTGTGCAACCCCATAGATGGCAGCCCACCAGGCTCCCCCGTCCCTGGGATTCTCCAGGCAAGAACACTGGAGTGGGTTGCCATTTCCTTCTCCAATGCATGAAAGTGAAAAGTGAAAGTGAAGTCGCTGAGTCATGCCCGACTCTTAGCGACCCCATGGACTGCAGCCTATCAGGGTCCTCCGTCCACGGGATTTTCCAGGCAAGAGTACTGGAGTGGGTTGCCAGTACCTGATATTTCTCCAATTAGAATTTATGTTTGCATATAATTCATGGCTTGGTTATAGCAATAAATCTCTCACAGATCACTATTAAAAGGCAAATCACTGTGAAGAGATAACTTGTTATCCCTTGGATCTGTACATGGATGTACAGATCCTGGAGTTGTACTCTAAGAAATTTTTGAGGAAAGGGAATTTAAAGGAGAAGGGAACTTGGCTCAAGAGAACAGTTGGGTAAAAAACAGTACTGAGGGTCTAAAGAGAGGGAGCAGAAATCAACACAGAAGTGAAGAAAAATGTTGTCTATATCACCGTATGACAATAGTACTTTCATTATTCTGGTTTACTCAACAATAATTTATTGACCACATATTATTTTACAACTATCTTAAACTGAAACCCTTCAAAAGTTGATTTTATGACAAGGAATTATGAACATATAATTTAATTAGGAAGTGACTCCAGGAACCACAAAAAAGAAAGAGGAAGATAATAGCAAGAATGGAAATAATATTAAAAATGTACATTAAAGTACAAGTTAACTGATGTTAAATACTTGAGGGACCTTCTGAAAAACTGTTGATTGTACCATTGAATCTTCCCTCAGAAGGCAGGGAGATTGGGTCATGTTTCTACTGATAACTTTTGCCCGTTTAGTTCCCTACACTTTCAGATTATATTTGCTAGTGGAGAAGTAAGTGTCTGTGGTACCAAAGACCTCAAACAAGGAAATAAAAGAATTGGCAAACTAAGTGTTCTGGGACTTGTGAGCTTTGATTTAGAGGATCTTAAAGATGGATGATTTGAGAGAATAGCATTGAAACAGGTACATTACCATATGTAAAATAAATGATCAGTGCAAGTTCCAAGAATGAAGCAGGGCACTCAAAGCCAGTACTCTGGGGCAACCCAAAGGAATGGGGTAGCGAGGGAAGTGGGAAGGAGTTTCAGGATGTGAGGACATGTGCACCTGTGACTGATTCATGTCAATGAATAGCAAAAAACACAGTAAGATGGAGTGGGTAACAGCAGAAATCCTATGCTTATAGTCTGGAAGAAAATATGGAAAACAGTCATAACAAAAGCTCAAAGAGGTAAAATATAGACTGAAAATTCAAGTCTACTGAGGATAGAGAGGAAGATGTTAATAATTATAAAATGGTGATTAAACAAATTAGTTGGATTCCTGAAAGAGGTAGAATTTTACCAACTCTGAAAGTGTTAACATAAACTACTAGAGCCTTGGTTGAGTAGTGGAGGTAGGACAATGAGATCTAGGTAATAACCTAGTGTATTCAGACTGATTTGGAAATTGGAGGAGAATTTTGTGAACGTTAGAACCTTTATAATCACCCCATCCTGGAGTGTGAAGTCCCCAAAATTCCAAATCCAAATGAACAAGATTACAAAGTTTCAGAAATGAAAAGAACGACACACAAAAAAAATAGTCTAAACTTTAATCACTAAGTGTTTTGGTATTTGCTGTAATTTTACAATGAACCGGGCTTTCCCAGTGGCTCAGAATGTAAAGAATCTACCTACAATGCAGGAGACGTGAGCTTCATCCCTGGGTCAGGAAGATCCACTGGAAAAGGGGATGGCAACTCAGTCCAATATTCTTGCCTAGGGAATCCCATGGACAGAGGAGCGTAGTGGGCTACAATCCATGGGGTCGCAAGGAGTCAGACTCCACTGAGGGACTAACACTTTCACACTTTCACAACACTTACAACAAACCAGGTGATACCTAAAGGTTTTCTAATGTCAAACTCAGAAAATCTTGATTCTATATGTTCTAACAGGGTTCTAAATGACTCAGTATGGATTTTTCTTTGGAAATTTTCAATAAACTCATCTTATTGACATGTGATTTGGAGCTCCAAAATTATTTTTCTTCTAGTAATATGTATGCTACTATTTATAGCAGACAATTTTCTGGTGAACCTTTTTTTTTTTTCTTCTGGCAACCTGTATGGAAATGAGAGTGACTGCTTACTAACCAACATAGGGTTTCTTTTGGAGGTGATGAAGTTTTCTAGAATTAGAAAAAATAATGATGGTTGCAGGACTTTGTGAATATACTAAAAAACATCAGCTTTAGCACCTTAAGATAGTAAACTTTGTGGTGTATGAATCATATTTTATTAATAAATCTAATATGTCTTTTTTAATTTGGGGAAGGGCATGATGAAAACATTTACTAGGGTGATGGAAATTAAAAAGAAAGATGAGCCATGATATTTATCCAGCAAAATTTTGAAAAAAGAAATGAAACAACTTGTGGTAAATTGGAAATAAAGCATGGGTAGGAAACCAGCTAAGATAATTGTCTTACTGGAATAAAGTAATTTGAAGAAGTAACCCAATTGCAAGAAGAAGATTAATTTACTTTTGAATATGGTGAGATTTGCACAAATATGAGTCTTTTTTTTTTTTTTTTTTTAAATGTAGAAATGCCTTTAGGCCATGGAACATATGGGACAAAAGTTCAGGCTGCTGGAGACACAAAATGAGAGTCATCAACGAAGAGAAGGCATTAGGAGGCATGGGGAAATGTGGAAAGAAGGACAGAAAACTGGAGTTAGAATTCTTGCAGAGTTGTCCTTCACTAAGGTCACAGTCTTGCAAAGGGATCTTTGAAAAGAGAAAGTGAAAAAGATGGCAGAAAAATGCTTTAGCACATAGGAAAAGAAAGGAAAGTTGCAAGAAGGAATGCGGCACATTCTTAGGAGTTGTCAGAGAGCCTGGTTGAGGGAAAACAGTGAAGCAAAGTGTTCAACTATTTCACTAAACTATACACACTGAAAGGTAATTAAAGTGAAAGTGAAGTTGCTCAGTCATGTCTGACTCTTTGCATTCACATGGACTATAGCCTACCAGGCTCCTCTGTCCATGGGATTTTTCAGGCAAGGGCACTGGAGTGGGTTGCCATTTACTTCTCCAGTATAAAGGTAATTAACAGCATATCAAATTAAGATCCAGAAGAGGTGGGGGAGATTTTAAGCTGATCTGAGTTTGGCATTTTGAGGCAAATGAAGATAATTTAATTTTATATATGAGAGGCACTATATATAACCATCAAGAAAGTAAGAGGGAGGGTATGGGGAGGGAGGAGGGAGGAGGGTTCAGGATGAGGAGCGCGGGTATACCTGTGGTGGATTCATTTCGATGTTTGGCAAAACTAATACAATATTATAAAGTTTAAAAATAAAATAAAATTAAAAAAAAAAAAAAGAAAGAAAGTAAGAGGGGGAAGTCACTGAGTTTAGAACGTGAAGTGCCTAGGACAACCAGGCTCGAAAAGAATCAGAATGCACCTGGCAGACATGAGAGAGGCTAGAAAGTGGCATAATACAATCCATTCTGAAAACTTGAGTTTAAGGAAGATTTAGGGATTATATTTGAGACTGTCTAGAGACTAGAGCTTGGAAAGAATAACAGATGTGGAATAAGATGAAAGTAGTGCCTCCAAGTAGCAAGACAGGCATAGGTGCACCGTTCAGCAATGCACACCATAAGAGCAAAGTCTGTTATGCAACAGACTCAATATGGACATGTTATAATTATCAGCCTTCATATACAAAGTTACACATATTGTTAGATACTTAGTTATAGCACTAATCTTACCGAAGACGTTTTGTGTATTTCTGCCTCTCTAATGTTTATGCTTGTTAATGCTACTGACAGTCCATATTTTTCCTACTTTCCCTCTACCCAACTGTCCCACTTGAACAGACAGTCTGTCAAAAAGTGAAAATGATTTTATATTTACAAAGGAAAGGAAACTTTAAATGACCTAGAGGTTTACATGAGGTATTCACAGCTCCAAGATGATTGGGAAGGTTGTTGTTGACAGATACCACTTGATGGACTAGAAATCAATTTGATCACATGTTTTTATGGATTATAGTGGCCTTGGATAATTACAAAAGATTGTCTTCCTAGATTCCACAGTTTTCAGAGCTGACTTTGAGCAGATGTACACAGGATTAAGCTGCAAGCTTGACAGTTTTCCCTAATTATCTACCGCAAGGGCAACTCTTGGATTGTCTTGACACGTATGTCAAAAAAAGGCTGAACTTTTAATTCTAGGGACACATGTTTGTTTGTTTATCAGAGTAATTTATATTTAGGTGATAAAGCTGATCACATCATCACTGTTTACCTGGATGTAGAAGAGTGAAAGAGACTACAAATATAAAGAAATGGATATAAAGTTTTAAAAAATCTACCTAAAGCAATTGTGACCATTGACATGAAGGATCATAAAATATTTATGTGTAGATTCAATCATTTGAATATGACTAGGTAACATGGGTTTGTTACATGATTTTATTTTTAAAAGAGGTTAAAAGAAGAGAGAAAACAAAAAGCTTTATATGATATAATCAACAATACTATTTATCAGACCTAATTATAGACAGGTCTTATGAAAATTTCACTTCATCATCAGAAGACTAAATTGTGTCATTACTCATCTTGATAATATTAAGTTACATTGACAAAAAGTTAAACAAATTATATTATTACTTGATTGACTAAAAAGTTTAATCTACACTTTATTAAAAAAAAAATTCCCAGATCTGAAAAATTTACTCATAGAAGAAAGGAAACTTACATGATCTTTCAACTTCTTATCTAATTTTAAAATTCTATAATTTATTGTCCAAGTAATTACCTCTGGAATTAGGAATAGAGTTAAAATTAAGATGAGCTATAGTAGGAAATAAACCTCAAATATTTAAAAAAATTTTGTGCTATAATATAGGCTTACTCAGCAGGGACAGCGGTTTCATTGAGCCATTTTGGATTGTTCTTTCAGATGCTAGACCATAAAAACAGATGACGTGCAGAAGAAACTACAACCAGTGGCCCATAAAATGGCTGTAATCCCATCAAGCACCAAGAACAATTATAGTCCAGACTTATAACACTAGACCTATCAAGTTATAATTTGTATATATCTATTTTAGAAACTGCATCATTTAACCTCACTCACAAAGGTGTTAGGAAGATTAACTAACTAGATAATTTCACAAAGTGCTTAGATAATAAAAGGTAAAGGGATAAATGCCAAGGATTATTACTTTAGACCCTCTGCCAATGCTTAAAGACCAAAGTTAATGTTTTGTTTCATTTCCACTGTCTAGGTAGCTCAAGTTCATTAGTTCCAAAAATGGGAGTGGTGGGAGGTGGGAAGTTTTCCTCCAGGACTAAGAGAACTTACACATCCCAAGGGGAGTCAAAGTCATGGGATTCTTCAGAGCATTTATCCACTTAAAAAGTGTTGGAAAATGTTTATCATGGATGTCTGTGTTTTTCATTTCTTGCAAGCAGAGGCACTGATTACCTTTACTTTCAATTATCTTTATAAGAATGTTAATAGACTCAATTGCCTTGGAAAATAGAGATTGTGTCTCCCTCCAGAGCCAAGGGCAGGTTTGGTTGCAGCCTTGAGACATAAAAATAGAATGTACCTCTAGAAGGACGTGTAGGCATATTTATTGCCCATTTTAAAAGATTTGGATTCTCCATAATGTATTTGACTCTTCTGTAATGTAATTCAGCTGGATATCTTTGTGTCATCTGGCTCTCTGTGTCATGCAGTGGGAATTGAAGCTTAGGGAACTGGTGCAAGAAAATCTGACTACTTCTTTTCCCCTAAGTAACATACTCCTTTGTTTCTGACCCAGAAGTCTCATGTCTTCAGCTAACATCCATAACATTGTGGCAAGCTAAAGCATATATATATATATATATATATTAGTTTAAAAGAAGTAGCCTGTGTTGGAAAGTATCTGAAAGGACTTAAGATTTACTCTCAACATTGTCCTTAGACTCCTGTAGAGAAGCAATCATAAGTCAGGGAAAGTAATTTTAGAAGTTGAGCAAAACAACATGTAGGCATGAAGCATGATTCCATTTGATGTGGAGGATTAGCTCATCAAGGTCTGGCTCAGTCATGCTTTCCTCCTGCCATTCCATTCATTTTTCTTCTCAACCCTGCACAGTTACTCACTGAATGATTGCCACCATGACCCATTCCTCTTTCTCCCTCAGGCTGAGAGACCATACTTCCCAATGTTCACCGCCTTCTGATTGATGACTTGGACAGCACTTCACTGAGTGAGGATTTGTGGCAATTTATGTCATTACACAAATTATACAGATTGTCATTAACCGATGTAATGTACTATAAAGAACTGGAAACATGAAGAAAACTATATTTGAATTTCCTATCTATATATTCATAATATTTTATCACTTAAGTTTTCAATTCAACTAATTGAAATATATGCCCTAGAACAAATAGTATTTTTGCTTATCGCATCCATCTTATTCCATCTTCTTTTTAATTATTTAGTTATTTTTCTTATTAAAGTACCTCTTTTAAAATAAGGATTTTTAAAACACCTAATTGGAAGAGAAGTTATGACCAACCTAGATAGCATATTGAAAAGCAGATAAATTACTTTGCCAACAGAGGTCCATCTAGTCAAGGCTATGGTTTTTCCAGTGGTCATGTATGGTTGTGAGAGTTGGACTGTGAAGAAAGCTGAACACTGAAGAATTGATGCTGTTGAACTGTGGTGTTGGAGAAGACTCTTGCGAGTCCCTTGGACTGCAAGGAGATCCAACCAGTCCATTCTGAAGGAGATCAGCCTTGGGTGTTCTTTGAAAGGAATGATGCTAAAGCTGAAGCTCCAGTACTTGGCCACCTCATGCGAAGAGTTGACTCACTGGAAAAGACTCTGATGCTGGGATGGATTGGGGGCAGGAGACAAGGGGACGAGAGAGGATGAGATGGCTGGATGGCATTACTGATTCGATAGACATGAGTTTGAGTGAACTCTGGGAGATGGTGATGGACAGGGAGGCCTGGCATGCTGCAATTCATGGGGTCGCAGAGTCGGACACGACTGAATGACTGAACTGAACTGAACTAAACTGAATGACAATTTTTGAATTAAATCAGCCACTATATCTGCAGTTGGAACAATTAAATGTTGAATGCCCTATTTTAAAAAAAGAAAAAGAAAATTTTATCCAAGGTGATTGGAGATTAAATTACCAAAAAAAAAAAAAAAAAAAAAAAGAATCAAGTCATTAAGGAAGTCAGGCTTTAGAACCTTATCTGAGTGAAGGTATGAGTAAATATAAAGTTCAAAGTCAAATTTTCCTCATTTCCATTTCCTGTGATTCTTCCTGGGATTAGCCCTGACTGCTGACTTCCAGGATAGACATGTGAATTTGGATTCTGGTCTACTTGCTTCTTGTTTACTGATGACAGCAAGACTTTGGAGAGATAATCCAATTACAATGTCTGAAAGTTGTCCAGGATCACCTTATGTAGATGCAGATGTTCTTTCATTGCTAAGTAACCTAATGTTTAGATGGAGGTGAAAAAGAAAGAAGTAACCAGCCAATCAAACAAGCCTCATTGAGTGCCTACTTTACAGTTCTAGAAGTTGAGGATATTTAAGAGAAGAAAATTGGAAATGGAAGAAAAGGAGAGAAAGAGCTTTTAGAGAAAATACAAAATATAGTAAGGGAAGAGAAATATGACTGTTCTACCTGTGATTTCTTCCTCAACAAAGGCAATTTATTTCACACTTCATCCAAATTCACAACATGCTGACCTACTTATGCCTCTCCCACTTACCTTTAAATCTTAATTTCTTATGTCTAGAATCTCAGAACACTAATGCATCTAAAAGGAGTAGGGAGAAAAAATAAAAAGCAAAGAACAGAACTTGGGAGTGACGAGGCTCAACCTTAGCATGCTGTTTAAAATATAGAATTTTAATCCTTTTCTTGAATCTTCACATATTGCTACAAAGGTAAACACAGTTCCAGGACCTAGCAACACCAATATCATATAGAGGGGGAAAAAAATAGATACATTTAATTTGGATCCCTATATTTAACTGTCTGGGACCATGATTTTGTTTTATGAACTTTCAAATATTATTCCTGCTAAGATCCCATAGTTGTTACTTAGGGACAAATAGTATCCACAACAAACAAAACAATGAAATGTTATATATATCTATATATGGGTTCAGAAAACTGTACAGGTAAAAATGAAACCTGAGGAAGGCACTTTGATATTCCCACATAAGACTTTGATTTTATTGGTGTTTATAGTGTTTTATTTTAATATAAAATTTCCTAATATTATAGGTTTCCAGAACTCAGTTGGTTTATAAGTCTATGGTTTCTAAGGGAAAACAGAGTTCCAGACAGAATTTGTGGGTTATTTGAACCTCCTTTAAGTAATAGAATATAGATATAGGCGTGAAGTTCAACTTTGTTCTTCCTGACTGTAAATCCTATGCTTCCTTATCACCATTCCCAATTTAAAGACTGTGAGAATGAACTGTAGGACAAAAGAAGTTGACAGAATGAACCTGACCATAGGTACAGAGTAAGAAAACACAGAAATTAGTTTGAGAGAGTGTGAGAGAGATATCTTATAAACCAAAAAGAATTTTTGTTTTGCTACTTTTTTTTTTCAGTTGTAGAAATTTTAATCTCAGCACTGTTGATATTCTGGGCCATATATTTATTTATTGTGGGACTTGTCTTGTGTGTTGTAGGATGGTTATGAATATTTTTGTCTTTTATCCACTGGTTGCCAGTAAAATTTCTGCCCAAATTGTGAAAATGAAAACTGTCTCCAGACATTGCCAAATATCCCTTGGTAGTCAAAACCATCCCTAGTCTAAACAGTGCTCCGGAGGACCCAGATAAATCTCTTCAAATGCTATTGCAGTCACGGTAATTTTGAATAATTGACTGTGTGCTCTCTGTCAAGTTATTTTCCATTTCTGGGCTACTCCTTTTTCTTCTCTAAAATTAAGTGCTCTAAAATCTTCTGTAGCTCTAAGACCAGAATAGTGTAAGGTTTCTATTCCTTAAAGATGCTCTGTACTTTTAATGACTAAGGATATTATGGCTTCTTGTTTTTCCCGAATATGTTTTATTGAGCTCCATTTTATCAGGGTGTGAAGACATGGCCTGGGGACCAGAAGGACAGAAAGAGGAAGAACTTACAAATGTATTAGTAGAAGTCACTAGGAGAAAATGAGTTAAATGACTTACACAAAATGTTTCTTCGTAGATTTCTGTATTTCACATGACAGCACCTACTAGTGACCAGAATTGCTAATTTTAGAAGGTTTATCTTATTTATTTCAACACACAGTATTAGCTTTTGTTAATCACAAAAATACAAAAATTGGCTTCCAATTAATCTTAATAGCTAGGATACCTATTTTCTGGAACTAATATTATTACTTTTCACCCTTTTCCAAAGAGGTTTTGATTAACTAAAGTCACATAACACCAAACTTTGATATAAAAAACTGTGCCCCCCACAGTATAAAGCAATCATCAATTTAGAAGAATCTTTTGAAACTACTAATGGTGTCTTTGAACCTTTAAATCTATAGAATATCTCAACCAAAGTAGAAGACCACAGTTAATATATCTCATTAGGTAGTTTTAAAGATGAGTCATTCTCCCTCCCTCATACAACACCCAAAGCATATTGCCTGTTGCTTATTTAAATGACTTTAATGTTTGTGACAATGAAATATACTAGGTTTAAAAGTAATTTTACTTGAACCAAAGGGATATATGTGTATACTAAAGAAATAAGCCCACTTGGAATATACACTCTTGCACTGCATGTAATTTAGTGACATTATATCTATAGACCCTGCTTCTGTACTTGCTTTGTTCAATTGCTCTGATACTTAACACTTAACTTGGACAAATCACATGATATATCTTAATCTCTGTCACTTCATTTTAAAATGGGAGGTTTAAACTAAATAATCACTATGATCTCCTCAACTCTAAGAATTTGTATGTATAATTTTAACCTCTATTTTCTTCAATCTTGTATGCATTAATACAAATAGTAATCTTACCATTTCAGATGCAGTGTTTGAAATGCTAATTAAATTTTTGAAGCATTCATTGTTTGTAATGATTACAATTACTATTTCTATAAACATCTTACTTTCTCAGCAAAATTTTAAGTATTTTAAAGATAGGTTTAGTATTATGTGCTCTTTTATTTCATTCAGCACCATGATTGATGATTGACAGATACCTCAATAGAATCAGATTTTTTAGAACACTTGATTCCATGATAGGTGTTTTCCAGGTGCAGAGAATGGAAGGTGGTGCAATCAACATTTATTTATCATTTACTGGGCCAGACACACAGGTAAGGTAGGCATTATGTCACCCATTTTATAGTGAAGGAAACTTAAGGGAGTAAAATTTAGTAGATCCAGAATTTACCCCTTAAATGTCTGATGCTAACAGCTGTAATTTTTTTTTTCTATTAAAAATTATTATTTTCAGAAATAACACTTCTTCAGTTCATTTCAGTTTGGTCACTCAGTCGCGTCCGACCCTTTGTGACCCCATGAACCACAGCACGCCAGGCCTCCCTGTCCATCACCAACTCCCGGAATTGAAGTTGGTGACACCATCCAACCATCTCATCCTCTGTCATCCCCTTCTCCTCCTGCCCTCAATCTTTCCCAGCATTAGGGTCTTTTCAAATGAGTCAGCTCTTCACATGAGGTGGCCAAAGTATTGGCGTTTCAGCGTCAGCATCAGTCTTTCCAATGAATATTCAGGAATGACTTTCTTTAGGATGGACTGGTTGGATCTCCTTGCAGTCCAAGGGACTCTCAAGAGTCTTCTCCAACACCACAGTTCAAAAGCATCAATTCTTCGCTGTTCAGCTTTCTTGATAGTCCAACTTTCACATCCATACATGACCACAGGAAAAACCATAGCCTTGACTAGATGGACCTTTGTTGACAAAGTAATGTCTCTGCTTTTCAATATGCTATCTAGGTTGGTCATAACTTTCCTTCCAAAGAGTAAGCATCTTTTAATTTCATGAATAAAATCACCATCTTCAGTGATTTTGGAGCCCAGAAAAATAAAGTCAGCCCCTCTTTCCACTGTTTCCCCGTCTATTTGTCATGAAGTAATGGAACCGGATGCCATGATCTTAGTTTTCTGAATGTTGAGCTTTAAGCCAACTTTTTCACTCTCCTCTTTCACTTTCATCAACAGGGTCTTTAGTTCTTCTTCACTTTCTGCCATAAGGGTGGTGCCATCTGCATATCTGAGGTTATTGAGATTTCTCCCAGCAATCTTGATTCCAGCTTGTGCTTCCTCCAGCCAGTTTCTCATGATGTACTCTGCATATAAGTTAAATAAGCAGGATGATAATACACAGCCTTGATGTACTCCTTTTCCTATTTGGAACCAGTCTGTTGTTCCATGTCCAGTTCTAACTGTTGACCTGCATACAAATTTCTCAAGAGGCAGGTCACGTGGTCTGGTATTTCCAATCACTTTCAGAATTTTCCACAGTTTATTGTGATCCACACAGTAAAAGGCTTTGGCATAGTCAATAAAGCAGAAGTAGATGTTTTTCTGGAATTCTCTTTAACCTTACAATTTTGCCTAGGATGCTTTCTTTTGCCAGTTTGAGTCCAGCTTCACAGCTAACTATAAAATTCATATGCCACTGCCTTCTTCTTCTTTAACATACACATGGATATATTCACAAGTGTGAACTCACACACACTCACCAGAACTCTCTCTAGAAACAGAATTCACCTATTAGGAAAAGAAAGAGGAAAAGAGAAAGGAGAGTCAGTCACTTCACTTGCTCTGGTTCTCAGTCTCTCTTCAGTTTATCTTTTCATTTTTCTGGTAGCAAAAGCAACTTGAATTATTTCTAAACAAGAAAACTCAGAAAACAAAATAAAGTTAAAAATGTTTATGATGATAGCTGGCTAGTCCTTTAAAGTACAGAGTAGAGAGGACACTTAGAACCCTTAAGGTAAAGAGCACAGGGAAAGAAGTAAAGTTAATTTAAACATCTTTCCAACTGAAGAAAAAACTAAGGCCTAGACCTTGCTGTAATAATTTGGGATGGAATTGTGAATCTCAAGGTTACAACTTGCTATGATGCAGGTTCTCAGATACCAATCAACAAAATCACAAAGGCAACCAACATCATAGGGTGGAGGAAAATATGAATTTATGATAAATATGTCCACCTCTCTCTCTCTCTGCCTTTGTGGTCTTTCCACTGGTGAAATCCCCAGGTCTTGACACCATAAGCTCTTTTACACTGCTCTCATGTTTTATTGATATATCCAATTTCTTTCTCATTTCTACCAGCAAATACATTTAGCTAGGGATTTTCATATCCCATTGTGAAAATAACACTTTGATTCAATTCTCAGATTCCCTAGTCTGCTGCTTAGAGCAATCACAGAATTATATGAGATAGCTAATGCAAATTTTGTTTTGCAAATAAACAAGTGGGAGGGCAGAAATACAGAAATTGTGAATTTCCAAAAGCCTTGAACAAAGTTGTGCTTAGCTCTTCCTTTTCACATGAACTCTATCCCATCAATGATATTTAAATCATGATTCAAAGTCTATTCTTACCCATCTATCTACTTTTGATAATGCTGAAATTTAAGTACTATCCATGTATTTAAGAGTTTTCTCCTAGAAGATATAGTGGTGTTTTCTGGACCTACTTTCATTTCATGGACTAATAAGCCATGTAATCCTAAGTAATATTTCTCATGGATGTCAGTTATTTTATCCACAAAATAAGTCGTTGAAGTGCTTGCCCCTTCTCTTTTTATCTCAAAAATGCTAAGGATTGCCATCCACTCATTTGTTTGTTCATTCATTCTTGCTTATTATTAATTTTTGAGGATGTTTTATTTGCTCTTTGCTTGTTTTGCATAAACTATTTTCCTCGGCCCTGGAAGATGATTTTGAAGAGGAAAGTGTTTACAGCATTGAGAACTTACTGCTTAGTAATGTTGACAAAAGAAAAGGAAAGGGAGTAAATTAAACATGCCACAAAAAAACTTGATTTCAAGCTACCTACTCATATAGTTTACCTTTAACTTCAGAGATGCCCCAAATCCACTCACCCAAGTAAAATTACAGATTCTCAGTTTGACCTCCTCACTTGCAATGAGCTTTCCATCTATTCCATATGAGCCACTCACTTCCATGACTACTATCTTGACCTTACCAACACCTGGACCTCTGAAATGTTGAATCCTATTATCTTACATTCTAATGATCACCTTTATCTTCCCAGATTATTTACTCTAGACCTCCACATACAGTCAATTGACTTTGCAACTTTTCTACCCCTGTCATCCCAGCCATGTCTTTATCTCCATTCTTAACCTATATAAGTTTTGTGGTTCAGTAATATAAACACACACTTGTAAATACCTTTCACACTCCTGCCCTATAAATTCTTCTTGAAAAGTCCAGTTCTTTTTAAATCTAACTGCTTACTTTATGTGTATACCTGAAAAACTGAATATGGTTATAGAAGATCACACAACTCTGTTGACTGATTTCACTTTGAATTTATCAACATGTCAAAATAGTCTTAGCATACCTTCCTAGTAAATTTCTTTATTTTAGAAAACTACTATTTTATACACACTACATTCCTCTCAACTATTCAAAGTCCTCTCTTCAGCCCATCACTCACAATTCATAACATCATCTCATTTTTTATAAAGAAAATAGACAAAAAGAAAAAGTGACTTGACTATCCATCAAGTTGTCCATCACCTTACATATATCTCAGCCCAAATTGCTTTGCCTTCTCCTGCATTATAATGAAGCAAATGTTGATGCTTCTATCTAAAACTAACCTTTCCAGATGGGCATGAATCCTTATCACCTTCCTAGTACTCAGGCTGAACACTGATTATAGTTCTCCCCTCACCCACCTCTCTGACATCTTCAGGTCTTCCCTTAAAACATAATAATTTCCTTAATCATAAAAATATGCTTTAATATAATCTATGGATTCCTCCTTCAATCTCATTCTTTTTCTGTCCTTCCCCTCATTTCTTTGCTTCCTCTAAGAGTGGAACTAATAAGGTATTTCTTCTATCCACAGTCTCCATGTTTTCACTTCACATTCTCTCTCAAATCACTATTATTCAAGTTAAATCCCCACTTCCCTATAAATAGCTCTTAGCAATGTGCTCTTCCTCCTGACATTTCTGAATGGCAATCTTCTATTCGCATCAAGATGACTTTGTATCCATATTTGACACAACTGATCACTCCCTCTTTCTGGAATACATTTTTCCATAAGTTTGACCATTCTATTTTTTCTGTTATGTCTTTATTTTTTTCAACATTTCTTATCAATCTCCATTTCTGCATCATCTTTTGCTCAATATATTAGTTTTAGAATGTCCTAAGCTGAAGTTTTGGTTTTCTCCTCTAACAATAGTCTCTCCCTAGATGAAGTCATCTAAATTTAAAAATATACATATTCTTAATGAATTAAATAAATGTAAATACTATTTATATAATGTTGAGTCATCAAAAATATATTTCAAGGTGTTTGAGTTTTAAACTCATGTATTCAGTGAATACATGACACCTCATTTTGGGCCTGTATGGGCATCTCAAAATCAAGATGTCCAATTCAGAACTCTAATTTTCTACTCCAAACTTTCTTTATTTTCTGTCAGTTTTTATTAACAGTATGTGGCACTACCATTCAGCCTTCTTCTAGGACTCTTTGGATGTTTTCTTTTATCGTTCCTTCATCATCACCAATTCTTATCAATCCTATTTGTAGAATATATATATATATATATATATATATATATATATATATATAATATGTTCACTTCTTACCACACTGTACCTCTCATCCCAACTACCACCACCTGTTATTGAGGCAACTAGAATGGCCTCCTATCTGACTCCTCCTGCTCTTCTTCATTATCTTTTCTCCCCTGGTTTTACACAAAAGCCAGAGTAATCTTTCGAGAGCATGCTACTGAATACATCAGCCCCTCTCCAACATATATGCACTTATGAACCAATGACTTACTATTTCAATTAGAATAAAACAAAAATGTTTTTCCATAGACCATTCAGCACAAAAAATCTGACATGATCTGGGAAATACTCTTCTACTTGATTTGATCACTTATTATCCTTGCTTTCTACTGACAAGTTAGGCTTTTTCTTTTTTCATAAGATAAATATAATATTTTGGGATAATTTCACATGCTTCTTCTTTACCCCCACCTGAAATGTTCTTCCCCTGACACTTTGCAGGTTTGCTTCCTCCTAACTCTAGTTTTACTTTAAATGCTCTACTTCTGACAAATGCCCTTTCTGACTAGATATAATCAATGATAATCTCAAGCTAGCAGCTCTACACACTCATTATTTGTCACTACTTAAATTTATCTCCTGTAGTTTTGTTTAACCATTAACTATCTCCTCTCACTAGAATGTAAACCCTCTCAGGGCATGGAATTTGTCTTTTCTACTACACTAAGTGTAAGACTGAGTTCAATGCATGCACTGGATAAATGAATATACAGTTTGCTATTAGAAAATGTATAAAATCAGGAAAGATGTAATGTCATCTAACCTGGGAAAGGGGAAAACACAGCATAACACTACATTTAAACAAAGGTGACCAGTCAGGGAGATATGAAAGTCTGACATTTTCTGTGAAAAAGAAAGTGTTCAGTGTGATCTGAAGAGAGGGTCCATGCAACAGAGTGAGGTAGATTAGGCTGGAACATGCAGACTCAGTTTGAGAAAGTCATCATGCGATACATTAAGTTTCCTTCATCTTATCCTCACACACTAAGAAGTAGGCCCAGCTTTTTACACTGAATTGTGACATGATAAATTGTAAGCATAACAAAGGTAACAGGGGTAGTTAATCATCGTGAGAAAAAAATGATTTAAACCCCGGGCAGCAGTCTAGAAGGAAGCAGAAAAGGGCCTGAAAGGAAGCAGGATGAAGAGAACAGAGGATCAGCCTCTACCACAGACTGAGTTGTCAAATGTTCCCATATGAATTTAATGTATTATTATCTCCAGATATTGATTCTTAATTTCTGATCCTGAGTACCTAACAGATGACTAATGGTGAGTTTACACATCTCAGCCTAAAACTCTGAACTTGATTGCACTTGTTTGAAATGTACCATTAAGAAATGAAACTAATCCAAAATTATATTCTAATTATTTAAAAAAGTGTGCAAATATACATACATGCAATCTATTATATATACATATATGTATATGATACCTAAGAATGTGCATCACCTATATATATATATCTATATAGTAACAGCTATAAAAATGTTCAACTATATATATGATATTTATCCAAACAAACAGTAAGTTTATCTTGAATAAAACATACATATAGACAGGCCAAATAAAAGTAAGTAGAAAATATTATTTTCTATCAAATAACTTTTAAAAACTTGGATTTTGAGTAAAATGAAAAACTTGTTATTTTCAAATACATAGGGGAAAAGAAAGTTTAAATATTAAGTGAGATAGTCAGATGGGAAACTGAAAGTCTGAGTTTACAAGATGTGAGGAAGGTAGGGATCAGGAACCACTGATTGTTGAACAATTACAAGAACTAAAAACTTGGATTATTGAAAAATGTGAAAGTCTGCCTTGTGAATGGTTGGGTATGACAAATCTCTCGTTTCCTACTTTCTGCAGGTGTTCAAATTGCATTTGCAGTCTCAACATAGTTGTGTTTATTTGCTCACCTAACTACTCATTTAAGACTTGGGAAACCAAAGTCTAGAGTCTACTGAGGAGGCCACCAATGAGAATGTCTAGCTACATTTCAAGTAGAATCGCACAGCTATAATAACATTTTAATGATGCATACAATGTATTAAGAATAGTGATGCATCCTCCTTGAAGCTATTCTACAGGCGCAAAGAAGAGAGAGGCTGAAAACAAGCTGAAGATCAGAGCATATAATGAATGACACTTGCTGTATAAGTTCAGAGAATGACTTATTTTTCTGGTTATTTAAAATTGCTGTTCTGTCCAAACAGGAGAATAAATAGATGAAAAATATTTCTAAAGTAAAGACATGCAAAATGTCTGCTTTCCAGCAGTTGGCAAATAATAATTACCCTCTCAGAAAAGCCTTCCACCGAGACCAACTTGGCGTTTAGACAGACCCTCAGCGACCTGCCCCTCAGCTAAGAGTTGGTCACAAAAAAGCGTCGACGCCACTGAAGCTTGCCTCACATTTAAAACTTCCAGTCTATTAATTCTTTTCTTTGGCAAACATAAAAATGAAAGGCAGAGAGAGGAAAACCTGAGAAGACAGTGAGGTATGAGAAACAAACAGCCCTGTCTCGCTTTATCCAGGGCTTTGCCACAGCCTCTCTCATTTTCTGACTATTGTTATCCAAGAAGCCAGGTGGAGTGCTGTGCAGGCAAATACAAGATTATCTAGACAATAAGTGGTAGTGCATCAGAGTTAATCTGTGTGCAGTAGATCAATTACATGATCCTGAAGATAGAGAACTGACCAAATCAAATGGGCTTTCCATTCGTTATTTAGACTTTGAAGCTCTATTTTAAAATTTTCACTTTGTCTTGCTTCCTAAAGGTGTTCATTCAAGTAAAAGAACGTGCACTCTAGTTTGGGCTAAATACCCCTCAGCCTAATAAAGGCAATTTGTAGCTGGGCTTTTTTAGATACAAAAGCACAGTTGGAGATGAACTGAGTTGTCAGGCACTTCTTAAGTATCAGATAGGAGCGTACTTTTTTTCTATTCTTTGGAGATGTGCTTGGACTGGAAATATTTCTCTTATAACTTCTAGAATCCACCTTTCTTTTGGGTACTATCCTGAAAAGAAGAACCATATTTATACCATGTTCTCATTCTCCAACTAACAGATGTGTTTCAATGCATCTCTTATCTTAGAATTCTTATTCTTCTCAAGATTCTTTGCAGTTTCATCAAGGCAGATCACACCATTTGTGATCTGTAGTCATCTGTTTGCATTCCTAGGATCCAAGCCACTTAGAAGAAACCAAGAAATTTTGCATTTCTTTACACAGACTCCTCTAAATCTTTGAGAAATAGTAATTAGTTCATTTAAGGAGGTACAGAGAAGCAGAGTGAGTATTGAATGTACAAAAGAGGTTGCTACCCTTAAAAGTGGGAGGTCTTCAAAATGACCCTTTGGGCCTGAAATACCAACAGAAGAGTCTCTTACATATGAAGGCACTGAGTTGTTAGGCAACAAACTTCATTCTGGCTTCTGATCTGCCATCACCACTGTGTAATCACTAGTGTGATATTCAAGTGTCTTGAAGAAAAAGATTTAGCTATGATTCTTGGTGCTAGTGATAAAGAAACTGCCTGTCAATGCAGGAAACATAAGAGACCCAGGTTTGATTCCTGAGTGTGGAAGATCCCCTGGAGGAGGGCATGGCAATCCACTCCAGTATTCTTGCCTGGAAAATCCCATGGACAGAGGAGCCTGGATTCCATAGAGTCACAAAGAGTCAGACACGACTGAAGTGACTTGGCACACACATGACCATATTACTAACCTAATTAAAACCTCGAAGAAATTTTAGTTATTATAACAACAGAGAATGTCAAAAATAAACTTAGTAATAGAGTTTTCCTTGACAACAATTAACTATATCATTGGTTTTCAGAATATGATCTCTTAAGTAGAATCAGCATTTCTTGGGAAACAGAAATTCAAGTTCTTAGTCCCAATGAAGACCCACTGAATTGCAAACTCTGGAAGTTGAGCCCAGCAAACTGTGCTTTAGCAAACATTGCAGGTGAAACACTCAAGGTATGAGAACCATTTATCTGCAGCACAGGGATATTTTTAGCAACAGGACTTAATTTATATTTGCTTTCACTTTAAAATGTATATTTATTGTCCTATCTGGGGCATACACTTTCAACAAAATGAGATGTTGTCCCTAAGAAGAGAAAGTTGTTTTGCAGGGGAAAGGAGGATAGGAAAAACCTTAGATTTTGCAATGGATATTGCTCTCTAAGGACCACAGTGCACAAAGAGACATAATATATTTGTGGCATTAAAGTATTATGAATGAAACAGACAAATAGAAAAAATATATAACAAAAATTATCCTCAAGAGGTCAATAAGGAAAAAAATAACTGAGAACTTCTAATCTATGAAAACCCACTAATTTAAATTAATTTCATCCCTAACCTGTCCTTTATTGTGCCCATTTTTGCATGAAATATTCCCCTGGTATCTCTAATTTTCTTGAGGAGATCTCTAGTCTTTGCCATTCTATTATTTTATTTTATTTCTTTGCATTGATAAGAAAGGCTTTCTTATCTCTCCTTGCTATTGTTTGGAGCTCTGTATTCAGATAGTTATATCTTTCCTTTTCTTCTTTAGCTACGCTTCTTTTCTTAGCTATTTGACTGAAATAGTATAGGCCTAACAGAACTAGAAGATATTAAAAAGAGGTGGCAAGAATGCACAGGAAAACTACACAAAAAAGATCTTAATAATCCAGATAACTATGAAGAATGACCACTTACCTAGAACCAGACATCCTGGAGTACAAAGTCAGGTGGGCCTTAGGAAACATCACTAGGAACAAAGCTAGTGAAGATGATGGAATTTCAGCTGAGCTATCAGTTCAGTACAGTCGCTCAGTCATATCCTACTCTTTGTGACCCCACAAATCGCAGCACACCAGGCCTCCCTGTACATCACCAATTCCCAGAGTTCACTGAGACTCACGTCCATTGAGTTAGTGATGCCATCCAGCCATCTCATCCTCTGTCATCCTCTTCTCCTCCTGCCCCCAATCCCTCCCAGCATCAGGGTCTTTTCCAATGAGTCAACTCTTCGCCTGAGGTGGCCAAAGTACTGGAGTTTCAGCTTTAGCATCATTCCTTCCAAAGAAATCCCAGGGCTGATCTCCTTCAGAATGGACTGGTTGGATCTCCTTGCAGTCCAAGGGACTCTCAAGAGTCTTCTCCAACACCGCAATTCAAAAGCATCGATTTTTTGGTGCTCAGCCTTCTTCACAGGCCAACTCTCACATCCATACATGACCACAGGAAAAACCATACCCTTGACTAGATGGAAAGCCAACTTTTTCACTCTCCACTTTCACTTTCATCAAGAGGCTTTTTAGTTCCTCTTCACTTTCTGCCATAAGGGTGGTGTCATCTGCATATCTGAGGTTATTGATATTTTTCCTGGCAATCTTGAAAGTATGTGATAACAACTATTTCAGGCTCTGGTGATTAGCAGTGAGCAAAAATTTCTCACCTTCCTTAAGTTCACATTCTATTCTTCTTGTTTATGGAGAGAAACACCATAAACGTGATAAGTAATTGAAATGCATAGATTTTTAAATGGTGACTTGTTTAGTAAAATAAATACATAAATAAAAGAGAAGGTTCAGTGTTGGGTGGCGTGTGGAGGATGAACAAGAAAAACTTACTGGGAGGAAGACTATTAAGGTTATATAGGGTAGGATGGGAGGTGTCCATGGAAGAGGCAGGAGTTCAAGATAGTGATGTAGAAATAGTCAGCAAGAACTGTAGAGAACAAAGTGGAGGTGAGGATCTTTGAGGAACAGGAGTAAAAAAGCCTGACCAGATTTTATGCAAATAAAAAGAGAAAATAACATTATATATATATATATATATATATATATATTTATGGGTCAAGCTAGATATATTAGAGTGCATGTGTGCTACGTCACCTCAGTCATGTTCAACTCTTTGTGGCCCTATGGACTGTAGCCCACCAAGTTTCTCTGTCCATGGAGTTCTCCAGGAAAGAATAGTGGACTGGACTGCCATGCTCTCCTCTAGGGGAATCTTCCTGACCTAGAAATGGAACCTGCACGGGCAGGTGGGTTCTTTACCACTAGTGCCACCTGGGAAGCCCCAGATATATTGGAGAAGAAGACATCAAAACTTAAATGACAGTCCATGTCTCTGAAATAGGTAAATACTGAAGATGTTTAAAGCATACAAGGAACAAGATTCAAGTGATGTATTAGTCAAATAACAAGGAAGTAGTAGACAAAACATATTAGAAAGAAGGTAGGTAGAAAAAGGAGTCAAATGTCTAACAGAGTTTATTAGACTACAAGCTTCTTAGAGTGTAGGATCTGCGACTGTGTTAAAGCTAATATCATCTAGAATTATGGCATAGGTTTTCAGTTTTCAATAAACTTCTTAGACAAGATTTATCTAGATACAAAGATATAAGGGCTGAAACTAGTATTCTGGCATTGAAAAAAGTACATCTACAAGAGACCTTATGTAATGCATATATGTGGAATTTAGAAATATGGTAATGATGACCCCATATGAAAGATAGCAAAAGAGACACAGATGTAAAGAACAGACTTTTGGACTATGGGGGAGAAGGCAAGGGTGGGGTGATATAAGAATATTCTCATATACATTTTTCAATGTATATTACCATATGTAAAATAGATGGCCAGGGCAAATTTGATGCATGAAGCAGGGCATCCAAAGCTGGTGCTCTGGGACAGTTCAAAGTGATGGGGTAGGGAAGAAGGTGGGAGTGGGGTTCAGGATGATGGGACACATGTACACTCATGGCTGATTCATGTTGATGTATGGCAAAAACCACCACAATATTGTAAAATAATTAGCTTCTAATTAAAATAAATAAATTGATAAAAGATAAAGTAAAATAAAAAGAGAGACCTTACAAATTAATTATTGCAAAGATTCAATGAGAATGTGGGAAACAAAGAAAGAAAGGAACATTTCAGTGGTTTGAGGCAGATGGAGAATTATGAAGACAGCATGCTTACATTAACCAAAATTTTGAGACTGTTTCACCTAAGATGAAAGTTCCATGGATATTGTTGGAAAGGAAATCTGGAAAGATGAGACATTTTGGGGGTTACTGATTATAAACATAGTAGTTGAAATCATAAGGTTGAATGGTACATAACCAGTTGAAAATTGCTTTTTTTTTTCACTTCCAAAAAGTCCTTTCTCCTCCCTGACTTCAATTACATTTACAAAATAATACATTCCTAACATAAAAATTTAGAATTAAGACTTTATGATTTCCCATAAAAGTGGAAGATTCAGGACTCAAATTTTGTGAACAAAACCATATACAGAAGACACAAAGAGAAGAGAAGGAGATAAAGGAAAGAACGGGGATGTAAATATATCAGAGTACTTTGCTACAAGTAGAGCCAAGAAGTAAGTTTATAGAAATGAAAGATGATTGAGAGTATAAACGCCAGGGACCAAGAAGCGTGAAGAGCAAAATCAGGCCTCAGACATTTAGGTGGCTAAAAAAATCACAAGTAATCTTTGTGAAATCATTAGCAATCCAATGATGGGTACAAAATCAGACCCTGGGGTGCAATGGAACATACAGTAGGATGTGAGAATCCTCATTAATCATTTTGTTTGCCTTGGCCTGCATCTACCACTCTGTGGCTCAGACAGTAAAGAATCTACCTGCAATGTGGGAGACCCAAGTTGAATCCCTGGATTGGGAAGATCACTTGGAGAAGGAGATGGCAATCCACTACAGTATTCTTGCCTAAAGAACTTCATAGACAGAGGACACTGGTGGGCTACAGTCCATGGAGTTTCAAAGAGTCAGACGCAACTGAGTGACTTCAAAAGCCATGATGAGATAGATATCTATCTATCTATAGATAGATAGATAACAGTGTCAACTACAAACTGGCACTTGCCAAGAGCGCTGCCAGCAACTGAACAACAAGAGCATTTGCCATCTGCCTCTGTGGAGATTGAATTCTGTGCTGCTGTTGCTACTGACCTTCAACATGCCCTGAGGGAGTTCAGGGTGGAGTGAGGCAGTCTGTGATAAAGGGAATCTGGTGGGACAGGTCTTTAGATAGTTAGATATTTTCAGGAACTGAATTCATGATCCCAATCCTTGCATCTCCTAATATTTAGGAAAGTACTAAATCCTTTCATGATGACATCAGATCCTCATGACTAGCAGAAAACCTCTTATAAAGTAAATGCTTGATTTTATTGAACTCCTCCTTCACTAAAATCTTATATATTGATCTTCCCCCGATACCTCTTGGGAGCAGTCTCTCAGAAATAACTGAAGGCTGCAATCCTCATTTTGCTCCAAATAAAACTTTACTCACAACTCTTAAGTTATGCATCTTTTTTAGTCAACAACAGATAGCCTCATAAAAATTAAGAAAGGAATAGGATCTCACTTAAAATTCAGGATATCTAACCACTTAGGAATCATTAGAGACAGAGATTGGGGTTATTGAATTCTAAATACTATTAAACTTTTCTTCATTTTGTGTCACCACTTACCTATATTTTCTTATATATTCAATACTTAATACCCCCACAGTGATGAAAAAGTGTTTTTATTTGACTGACACAAGATGGTAAGTGCTTTGGAAGTCATTATCCTGATATAAAAAGATTTTGGAATAATCCCTCAAAATATCAAGGCATGGATCATATAAGCAATTGTTAAATATTTTTTAAAACTCTTGTGACATTGAATAACACACAGAATAGTTGTGAAAAAATTCTAAAACACTCTGATACACCTATTAACCCATATTGTCCTTTCTGAGGTCAGAATGAGCCTGGTCAAAATACTATTGTTCTGAAGGTTCATTTTTTCTAGTCCTGTCTCCCAGTTTTCAGTATTTCCCTTCCAATCTCCTATGCCCCTTTCCATATTTTTACCCTTAGGTATCTATGTGCTCCCACCTAACACTTAAGTAATTCTAGGGGATTTTTGGCTGATAAAAGTTTAAAGTATTAGCTCATAGAGGGTATTTGCATTTCAAAAAGGAACTCAGGGAGACTAAACTTTGAGATCCAAAGGGGAGATGTACAAACTTTAATTTCAAACATTGTTAACAATGGTTGGAAAGAGATTTGGAAATGGTAAAGACATTTGGCAATTCCATATCTCACCTTATAAGTCTTCTAAGTTTCCTCAACAGTCATTCATGCATGCTAAGTTGCTTTAGTTGTGTCTGACTCTTTGCAACCCCATGGACTGTAACCAGACAGACTCTTCTGTCCATTGGATTCTCCAGGCAAAAATATTGGAGTGGGTTGTCATGTCCCTCTTCAGGGAATCTTCCTAACCCAGGGCTTGAACCTGTGTCTCTTATGTTTCCTGCATTGGCAGGTGGGTTCTTTACCAGCAGTGCCACCTGGGAAGCCAGAAATTATTAATATTTGGAGAACTATATTTCACTTTCACTTGACCTTGAAAATGACTGAGGTTATCTTTCAATGACTAACTCCCAACAGCGTAGCTGAGTTTACATAAAAAGTAATTTCAATCTCTGGAGATGACTAGTAAAAAAAAAATTTTTTCTTTCAAATAAAATAAAAATCCATAGCACTCCCTCATCAGTCAAAGATTTGGACTTGTTTCAGTACATTAAACATTGGAATATATTGAACAAAATCAATGATATCTCTTGTTTACCTTCCAAAGAGTTCCTCATTTCTTAGATACCTATGGGATAAATTTCCATCATGAATTTTCTGCTTCATCAGTAAGAACCAATCATGTATAAAGTTGATGCAACATCAGCAGAAAGTTTTACAGCCTTAATATGAAACCCTCATGTTGTCTTCACATCTTTGGAAAAATAACAAAATTCCTTCCTTAGAGTTATTTTGGAGGTAATATAGCATAACTAGCATAACAGGGTATTTGTTTGAAAAACTGTTGCTAATTTGATGTTACTTTATGCAGATCACTAAGTTTGTCTCGGAGAAGGCAATGGCCTCAAGTTCCTCGTTTATAAGTATACAATTGTATGCAATGTACAAACAAATGAAGAGTTGGCTAATGATTTCAAAAATTCTCTTCTGTCCACATGGATATGGATATATCATGTTTCTGGACTCTAGCAGTTCTAATAATTCTCCCTCTTAAAAAAGAAAGCAAGCAAGCAAGAAATAATTTTTCTTTTTCTTTTTTTTTTTTGTTTTTCATCTTGGTAATTACATGCCATTATCCTATTTGTCTATTAATCTTTTGCTCAAGCAGTGCCTGTAAATCTAGATCCAGAAAAAGGAAATGAGTTCTTAATCACCCAAGCCAGCTTAGATCTTAAGGATACTGTTCCTAATATACTCCTTTTTTGAAGTGGCCTTCTTCTGACACAGACTTTGATGTCTACAAGAAAGGAAAATGTAATGTGCTTGCACTGGGGTAAAGCTTTATGTCTTACTTTTTCCAATGACCTTTATCTCCTTATTACCACCCCTCTGCCAAGTATCTAGTGCATTGGAGGCTTCTCCTGTGATCCCAAATTCTCACTACCAGTCCTGTGTCTTCCACATATAAGGCTTCATCTAGGTCTGCCAGGATATGAATGATTCCTTAAGTGAACTGTCTCTGTGTTCCATTCACTCAAGAACCCTTATTATTTATCCTAGGGAAAAGAAAACAAATTTCTGATAATATATAAATGAATTTATAAGATGGAATAAATTGAAATAAGTCTTATTTTCTCTCCCTCAAATGCTAAAATGGCACCTGTGTATCATCTTAGCTCAAATGATTCAGCTGTTAAAAGACCTAACAGGGTGGTTGATATATTGCTTTCTCTTGTGGTAGCATATATGATATATGGCCCTCCAATTTCAAGTTTATCCCTTAAACCTCTGTACACTGTCTGTACCCTCCACTCAAACTAGACTCGTCCCTGCTCCCAAGAATAGCTATTGGTTCTCCCACATATTTAGATTTTAAACACAGTTTAAATTTAACTTTTTTGAGTCCTCACTTTCACAGAATTTTATTTATATCTACTTCATAGGATTATGATAATTCAGTGTAAAGCAGTTAGCACAGTGAAGTGGTAACCATTATTTCATTGCTTGCTATATTTTCTCTTTTCATTCTTTTAGCAATGAGAGAAATATTTTATGTAAATATGGGTAAAATTAATAATGAATTGAATTAACCTAAATTAATACTTGTTAATTGGTTAGCTTAAAAATATTGAAAAATAACACCCAAGAAGGGGATGGAGAAAGTAACACTAATAGTCTAAATAAACACAAACTGAGTCAAGATAAATGAAGGGATTCAGCAGATCTCTGGCAGATTTCATGGAAAAAGCACCCAAAGAGATAATCATCTGTCTTACCTGGATCAATTTTATTTTCCAAACCTTTAATAATTTTAAAAAAGTGTTGCAGACAGAGCTGCTTTATTTTTGCAATAGTTTTTGCCTTTAATTTTTATAGAACTCAATCAACATTTCAGCTTTTCTCTTAAAATCCTTCCCTTTTCCCATTAGTCTGTTAATAATCACTGCAGTCCTGACAAAAAAAAATAATCATTTTGTCAGGTTATTATGCATTCCTCAGCACTGTGAAAAATGAAAAGTGGAAAAATCACATATTTTTCAGCTGACTTAACACTGCATAAAGTGCTAAAATTATTAATTGAACATCTTGATTATAAATTAGGTGGAAATAATGTTGAAGAAGCAGCCCCTAGTCATACAGGATTATTATTAGGGCTACACACTGAATGACTGGAATTTCATTCTGGTAGTAGTAAATATAGTTAGTGCCAGTAAATATGAGCTCATAGATTTTGGCTGAATATCAACCAAATCAAGCAATTGCCTCTGCAATTTTAAAGTTTATATCCTAAAGCCACATGACTATTGCATATTTGCCCCTTTAGCTATTTGAGGACTACATCAAGAGTTTAGAGCCAAGCTAATAGCTATCTCTCTTCTGGAAACATTTAACCCAAAATCACAACATTTTTAAAACCACAGTAAAATTCACTCCACAAATTTCAAAGAGGCGATAATCTAAAATGAAGGTTGGTGTATATTCACCTTTAAATAGTACCATGAAAAATGTGTTCATCTTGGGCAAATTAAAGTATCATCTACCTATTAACAAATGTTTAGCTTGCTAAAGATAATAAACCTACTGCAAACCTCAGAGACAAATTTACTAGCATATCAACATTTAATACTTAATTAAGGTAACTTTCATCTATTCTTTGAAGTAGGACTAGAAAGATCTCTGTCTAGGATATTTCTTATATTATTTGGAGTAGGTTTAGTTGAGGAAAACAAATCTCAAAATTTCAATGGCTTAAAACAATAAAACCTTTCAGTTCTTACTTACGTAACATTTCTGTGTGCATGCCCAGATTATCAAGGAAGCCCACTTCCATGTAATCATGTAGAAACTCTGGAATAATTTTATGTATCAGCTTGGCTATGATGTAGTGTTCAGTTATCCAATCCAACACTAATTCGTGTGCTGATATGAAGGCATTTTGTAAATGTCGATAACATATACAATCAATTAATTTTAAGTAAAGGAGATTATCTTCTGTAATGCATTGAGTTTCATCTAATCAGTGGAAAGGGCTTAAGGACAGCATGAGTATCCCCAGAAGGAGAAGATATTCTGCTTCAAGACTGTAGCATCTGTTCCCAAATTTCTAGCCTGCCCAACTAATTCTGCACTTGTCAGTTTCCACAATGGCTTAGGCCAACTTCTTGAAATAAATCACTTTATATATGTTTATATTTTATGTGAATTATATATATATATATATTTCTTCTATTTCTTTGGAGAACTTTAATATAGACTCTCCAATTCCTTCCACCTGATAGCTCTGCCATTTTCATCTTTCTCTTCTCACTGAAAGAGGAGAAAAAAACACAGAAAGTATGTGCAAAGATCTGGAAGTAACAAATATTATCTGTTTGTACTCCTTTGTCAAATATTTAGTCACCTGGTTATGCCTAAATGCTTGAGAAGCAGAGAAATGTCAATTATATAGAAAGTAGGTTTTGGTAAACAGCTAGTAGCTTCTACCAAAATTTTTAGCAATGTGATCTGTAAGACAATATTTGTAAAATTGTGTTTATATTAAGTCACTTTTTTTATATTTCTTATCTTATCTTTCAGTGAGGCATTTGAAGTGAGCCTCACATTTGAATGTGGATAAAAGGATGGAAGGTCATTGGCTGCAAAAAAAGAGGAAGTTTGAAGAAAGAGATAAGGGTAGGGGGAAAGGGAAAGAGGGATCTGTTCCATGTGAAGAAGCGATACACCTAGAAATCGGATCTTCTTTGCCCATTTCCTCTATGATAGTGAATTGTTACCTTGGTGTGGAATCATTACAGATAGTATGCTTGAAGAACACCACCAAAAAGTTGGATATGCTGATTTGGATCCTAGAGTGAATGGAGCAATGGTGATAAGTGAAGACAGAATGCATAGTCAAGAATTCAAATTCACTCTACAGACAACAAGGAGTTAAGTAAAGCTTTTGCACAGAGATTTATGTGATCAATGTCAAAGTCAGGCATTAGACTTGCTTTATTATAAATGGGTAAGATAGGGGAGAGACATGAGTTAGACTATTTAAAAAGAAGATTTCAAAAATGGTATAGGACAGAGGTAAATGCCTGCACTATGGCAGGTGCAGTGGTAATTAAAAGAAAAGTAAAATGAGTAATGCCATTAGAGTATTATGGACAGAACTTAATGCCTCATTGCATATGGGCATTAGGTTGGAGAAGATGTATTAAAATATTGCTTAGATTTCTAATTCTGGTGATGGGAGGCTGGCATACACTACTTTAAATTAGGGATAATTTACCTGTTCTCCTGAATGCATAAACTTCCCAGAAAAGACGACTAAGGTATTAGGTCCTGCTCGTAGCACACAGAGTGCTGTGTGAGCCCAGAGGAGGGCATGAACCTTTCAGGAATACCCACTTTCCTTTATAATCTTTGTACCTCTTGTTTTACTATCACCTGTTTCATCACTCCAGAAATACATTTAATGTTCATTAAGGAGATATAAATAAGTTGCTCCCTTACCAACCCAGCAACTGGGTCAATTTCACACTGAGTCATTAAATGTCTTAAGAACTGGTAATCAGTCACATTTTAATGACAACATTAAAATGGTATTTTAGAACCAAAAGATTTATATCCTATTAAGAGATGATTATAATATACTAATATAAGAGGGCTCACCTATTGAGAGCTGTGTTTTATGGAGGAAGGAGAGGAGGATAACTACTTTGTAATATTGAAAACAGCTGACCATTTTGGATATTCCATTTAGCTATCTTTTAATTTGTGTTTTGGTATAGGTAGCCAATATATGGTAACTTTATTCATATTTGAATGGGAAATTTTAAGTAGTAAATGTGAACCCAAGGAGCTAAATCAAAAAGAAGCCAAAACTGGTGATTTGTTTCATGTATGATATTATACATGTTTCAATGCCATTCTCCCATATACCTGTGGCAGATTCATGTTGATATATGGCAAAACCAATACAATATTGTAAAGTAATTAACCTCCAATTAAAATAAATAAATTTATATTTAAAAAAACGGAAGCCAAAGAACAAACAAACATACAAAACAAGCAATATGCCAGTGGTTAAAAGTTAAATTAAACCCATATATAAATGATGGCAAAATAGTTATATAACCAGTTGATGGGAAAATGTGTATCACAGTGGCACTTGCCATGTGATCCTTTCTCCTCACTGAGGGACTACAATGGAAGAAGAGAGACACCCTCATTGCTAGCTGTCCCCCTTCTCCTTGTCTCTATTCAGTCTTGCTGATAGAGAGCTCATTTTCAGGGATGGATGTTTCTGTATATATTTTGGTGGTAAGCATTCACTAGAATCTCACAATATTTACATAGATTATTTTTGTAATAAATAAGTCTTCTTCTGCCTGAACTGTTCTTGCCACTGTTGTATCTATATTTGTCATTTTATTTTCTTCTATCAAATCTCTACAATAGCACATCAGTGTAATATATTACATGGGTGAAGAGAAAATACCCTTTATCACTGAGGAATAGTGCTTCAGGTATGTTTTAGAATTACAACTGATGTGCTCAGCTAAATTTGGCAATGCAAAAACATAAAATTTACAAAAATTAATATTCTTGCTCTTTCTTGTATCTCATATTTATTTTCCTCCAGATTAGAAAATAATGCCAAATACATAGAATATTTAAAATTTATGAAAACAAAAGACAATGCAACAGTAAAATGGCAAAAGATTTGAAAAAGCAATTAGCAAGAGAGGTAAACATGAGAATTTAACTTTACTAGAGATCAGAAACAAAGAAAAAGAAAAACCATAGTGTGATACCAGGAAAAATTTGCCAGAATGCCAAGAATGTAAAATAAGTATACAAAACATGAGCAAAGATGTAAATAAAATTGCATTCTTATACATGGATGGTAGAAGTTTAAGTTGGTATAACTTATTCAGAAGACTCTTTGGCAATATATAGTAAACCTGAACTTATGCATATTTGACAATCCACAAATGTCACTTCTGAGTGTGTGTGTGTGTGTGTGTATATATTTAAAAGAAATCTATACATTTTTTTCACCAAATGATATATAAAAAATGTTCGCTACAGTACTATTTGTAATTAGAAAAAAAATAGACACAACACAATTCACAATTATCCACCAATGGTAGAATGCATACATTTTCTATAATTACAGAACAGAATATTGTACACATAGCAATGCTACACAGCTACATGTAACACAGTAGATTATTTCCACAATCAAAATGTTGAGCAGACACAAAAAGCATATAACATTGCTTTTGGATTATATAACATTCCAAAACAAGTAAAACGATGTAGGTATTAGAAGTGCAAATAGTGTTCATACTTGAAAGGAGAATGGTGATTAGCAGGGGACAAGAGGAGTCACCTAGGAAGACATTGATATTGTGGTTTTCCTTTATTTCTTTTTTTTACTTAAGTGCTGGTTATATGACATCTTCAAATTCAGAAAAAAATTCATCAAGCTCTGATATAATTTGTGTACTTTTGTTCATGTATATTTTAATTAAAAGCATACATTAATTTATACATGTGCATGTACGTGTGTGTATTTTCCAGGTATTCCAAAGTATACATTATTGGACACTGGACATAATTTATCTCCATTATTTACCTGTTTTCCTTTGGGACATAATTAAAGTGTAAACTGAACTATAGTTAGATCAATGAGTATGGTCTATGCAGATAGTTTCAATGCCAACCTCAGAGTTACTAGTACCATCTATATTTGCATAATTATTTTTCAAGGGTTAGAATATAAAATATCAGTTTCTTCAAGGTATATGTTCCAATACAGTATACTAACGCATATATATGGAATTTAGAAAGATGGTAACAATAACTGTATGCGAGACACCAAAAAAGACACAGATGTTTGGAACAGTCTTATGGACTCTGTGGGAGAGGGCAAGGGTGGGATAATTTGGGAGAATGGCATTGAAACATGTATAATATCATATGTGAAACGAATCACCAGTCCAGGTTTGATGCATGATACAGGATACTCGGGGCTGGTGCACTGGGATGACCCAGAGGGATGGTATGAGGAGGGAGATAGGAGTGGGGTTCAGGATGGGGAACACATGTACACCTGTGGCGGATTCATGTTGATGTATCCCAAAACCAATACAATATTGTAAAGTTATTAGCCTCCAATTAAAATAAATAATTTATATTAAAAAAAGATATGTGTTCCATTTCCTACCTTATCAGTTCTGCCTGTCCATTCATCATCATTTACATCTCTTTGATTGTTGCCAGAGAGGTTTAGCAGTATAATTCATGTGTAAAATAAGCTGTCATGTATTGTAATAAGAAATTTTAGCATAAATTGATGTAATTTAAATAATGTAAATTTTAGACATATTCAATAATTGTGAAAAAAACATAGTTTCAAAGAGAAACACAAGTATTTGTATACTTCCTCATGGAAATACACGATACCACCTAAACAAAAAAATTTTTCAAAAAGATCAAATCTAAATATGATTAAAACTTGATTAATTTTTAGAACATGAAGGAGACACAGAAAATATGAAACAATGTTATGAAAAAGGTATGAAAAATATGATTACCAAAACTGAGACTGTGGGAAATTCTATAGGCCAAAGATTCAGTTTTTTAATGTTCAAGGGAAAAAAAAAATAATGAAGATACAATTTATAAATTGGAAGAGAACTAAAGACATATCATAGTGAATGGACCTTGAATTTGTATTAAACAAATACACCTTTAGACATTTATTGAGATAATTGACATATACGATCATAAGCACTTATTAATCCTTTAAGGAGCCTGATGTATGACAATTTGTTTTTTTTAAGATTTGTCATCTTTTCAATATCCCCTATTAAAATATCTACAGAAGAAAAGATATACTATTTGAGTTTTGCTTTAAAATATTATGGAATGAGGGAAAAGACAGAGTAGTACAGATATGAAAGGACTGGATAAGAGTGGATGAAAGTTGAACATAGATAAAATATTTATGGTTATTAATTATACTATTCTCTGAAATTTTGATTAGGTTTGAAACTTTCCATGATAAATTAAGTTAAAGGTAAGGCAGGGAGGTGGATACTTGAGTGCAATTGAAATTATTGCATCGTCTAGAAAGATAATTATAACAGCAAAACTATGAAGACAAATATTAGCCTCTAGAACAAATGCATAGATGTGGATCTCAGATACAGAAACATCCCATTAAAAAAAGATTGTTCACAACAACTAAGAGGTGAGACAAGGGCAGGTGAACATCCACTTGATTGCAAAATCTAAGAACTAAACAATACCTCCCTCACTTTATACCTTTGTGAATTAGTCACAGTATCAAGTTATTGGAGAGGCACTTTAATTTGATACCTTTTGTGCTTTGGGGATACTTTTTACTGGGTTAAAATTGCTGCTGTTAGAAAATCAGTGTCAACCATGAAGTTTTGTTGACCCTCTGGGCAAAGGTGAGATAAGGGGGTCAGGCTTAGAAATGAAGACAAGAGGGGAAATGTGCGAGGAGAAGGGCAATATGTCAGAGAAAACTTTCTTTCTTTAATGAGCTGGATTTTCTTCCTTGTGCCTAGGAAGGCCTGTTATGCTTTGTCTCAGAAGAGGTGTAGAGAACTGCCTCTTGCTGCCCTCTGCTAGTGTCCTGATCATCAGTGTCAACAGAGTAGCCCTGTAGCTGCAAGAGAAAGATTGAGAGCAGTTCCAGATCTGCCCAATTACAGTTTATGGAGCCTGGCCCCTGAGAAAGCAAAAGGTCAGCACTTTCTCTGAGCATCATCTGCAAAGGTTCAGTCTGCCTTCTCCGAAGTATCCCTTGCAAAAGTGTTCTGTGGAGAAGCAAAAATTTCTGTTCTGCTTTCAGATCTGTCACTTTTATCCTGAGTCTCTCTCATTTTGAAAATGATCTTGGAGATTTTGGCATTAAATTTATACTCTTTATTTACCTCTGGATAAACTTCTTCAGAGCTATTCTTTTTGAGATTGAGTGAGAACAGAGGGAAGTAGAGGGATAAACTCTAGGATGATTTTCATACTTAAGTCATATAAGATGTGTTTTGGTTTTGTTCTTTCTTTATCTTGTTTATTCTTTTTGTTTGTCCAATTTTTATCACTTCCTTATATATTAAATGTTACAGAGAGAAGAGGCAATTTTATTAATAGGGTAGTAGATGACACAAACCATCTTAATTTGTCACTACAGAAATAAACCTCCCATATTTACGCTGGGTGTTCCCATGATTCATTCTTTGCAATTCCATCCTAAATGCACAGAATTATGTACCTTACATGCAAGTCTAATCACAACAGTCCCTTGCTCAAGCAAATCTCTGGCTCCTCACTTTCTAGACAAAAATTGATATTCAGTAGTGGCTGTTTGTAACTTTATTTTTATATAAATTCTCATAATTCATGCTGCAATTGGTATAAAATATTTCACTAATTCAAAATACAAGAAAACATTATATCACAATTATTTTCTCACGTTTTGTTTAGTAGGGAGCTTCCTATGTTTCTCTTGAAACCTCTCTTTCAAAAATAACTAAGTCCCTCAAGGATTAGTCAGTCCAAAGGAGTGATTCTAAAGGTCGAGCTTGAAAGGGGAGACAAGTGGGATGTACAAGCAACAGTCTTTTTTTTTTTTTTTTTCAGTTTTTTTTTTAATTATTTATTTTTTTAATTTTATTTTATTTTTAAACTTTACATAATTGTATTAGTTTTGCCAAACATCAAAATGAATCCGCCACAGGTATACATGTGTTCCCCATCCTGAACCCTCCTCCCTCCTCCCTCCCCATACCATCCCTCTGGGTCATCCCAGCGCACCAGCCCCAAGCATCCAGTATTGTGCATCGAACCTGGACTGGCAACTCGTTTCATACATGATATTTTACATGTTTCAATGCCATTCTCCCAAATCTTCCCACCTCTCCCTCTCCCACAGAGTCCATAAGACTGTTTTATACATCAGTGTCTCTTTTGCTGTCTCGTTGCAGCATGAATTTGGTTGTGTCACTTGGTATCCCTGTTAAATATGGGGCATGCACAGAGCACTGTGTCCCTTAAGTTCTGGTTTCTTTTAGTCCGTAATTGACATACAGTTTTCCACTCATATTCTGAAAAGCTCAACTTTTAATGACTCTAGAGCTGGAAACAGAGAGACTTCACATTTTCAGTCTATATTCTTGCAGAATTAGTTGATTTTTATGGATTCTGAGCACTTCTGTAATGACCAGGTTAACAGCTTGGACTCTGTTCTCTCCCTGTGAATTCTTCTTGAAGATCTTCCTCTGGGAATGAACATGAGACAAGATCACCCAAAGAACTTTGTAAACTTTCTTGAATTTTCATCCCCAAAGAGAGGAGGGTGATAATGTTTCATTTTTTATCACCAATGTCCCAGTTCTACAGAAAAAAGTTGTTTCAACACATCCACTGAGCTCTAAATACCAAGATCAGGAATCTTTTATAGGACACACATAGACAGAATTCATTTATATCCTTTCTTCATGTAAGGGATGCCAACTGACACTGGGTTTATTATATATTTATGGGAATCTAGGTAAGTATGTGTTTTTGCTTTTTATTCTATAAAGGATCTTCTGCTCCAAGATTAGTAGATATAAGAATTTGAATTAGTAGATTAAAAGTAATGTTTAACATAGATTTGATCCAGTAGTTGTTAGAAATAGCTATACAATTACTGATTGTTAAATGCCTTTTCAATAAATAATAAGTGTTTGTATGTAAGAACAGTGATATTCTTACCCTTGTACAACAAGAACAATGCCCAGGCATGTGATATAAGCTCAATATATATTTGCTGATAAATTAATGAGCAATATATAGATGTCAAAGTGTTCTATGACATCAACTATGCATCAAAACATGAATAAGAGTTAGTAGGTAGAAGAAACAGAATGGACAAAATATTGAAAGTCTCTGCAGCATACTGTTGAATGAGATGGGAAAGAGAGAGGAAATGTAAAGAGGTAAGAGGATAATGAAGATACTTATAAACATTTTCATGAAGCTGGACTTTATTCTAAGGTCAGTGGAAAAATAGTTTAGAACAAAAATCAGAGAAGTTTATTTTATAAACATCACTGTGGCTTCAACATGGAGGATGAATTGGAAATAACAAACTTCGATCTGCTTTAGTAATCTAAGCAAGCAATCATAGAACCTTGTGAAGGGCAGAGGGGCCTGGCGTGCTGCAGTTCATGAGGGTGCAAAGAGTCAGATACTATTCAGTCACTGAACAATAACAAAAAAAAACAAAATCATATAACCCTGAATTTAAGGTAGTAGTAGAGAGTAGGGGAAAGACTAAGTATATATTTAAAGAATGTAACTAACACAATTCTACAATTGATTATAGGCAGGGAAGAAGGGAAAGATGAGACAAAGTTAAAGTTAAAATTTTTCATTGAACAACAGGAAAGAACATGGTACCATTTAGTGGTGACAAGAGAAAGAATATTGGAGGAGTGTTGTGGTAAGAGGGAGAAGATTGAATTCAGTTTCAGGCATTAATTCTGGGTGCACAAACAGTTGGCTCTGTGTCTCTCAAGCTAAGGAAGGAGATCTAATGGACATGAAAATTTGGTGACTTTTAATATATGGCACAGGAATGGAAAAAATATTGCATACTGAACTTCTACCCTGAAATAGTGTGGCATTTTTCTAGAGTACTGATTTGAAAGGACTTTGGGGTGAAATTCTTTCATAGTGGTAAAAATGTGTTTCCTGATTAGTGAGGACTGGTATGCATACAGACAGGAGTGGGAATTGAAAAATATTTGCAGCATTCATTTATCCTAATTGGATAGTATTTGATGCAGTGGGATATATGGAATTATGTATATATAAAATGAAAGTGAAAAAGAATTAAGGCAGAATTCCAAAGTCCCCTAACATTTTAGAAGCTTAAAAATATTGGTTTCTGATGGGCTAGAAATGGATTAGGAAGGAGTCTTTTGCTGTCAATTCATCTATCATTGCTATAAGCAGAGTAGAATTACAGCAGGCAAATACCAAACTGCTATGAAAATGTTTTGGTCTTTCTTATCTTCAGTGCTCTCTTTTCATGCCAACCAAATTACAACATATTAACCCTTGGAGGTCTTAAAGAATCCCTAACTAAAGCTGCATCAATTCTGTATAACCTTCTACTCTGATTGTCATCAGTGTTCTGCTGCAGTGGTTCAACCAAGTGTCCTTTCAGATGTCATTTCCCAGGCCTGAGCCTCAGCCTTTCTACTTTGCCTAAGAGCTGACTTGTTAGCCTCCTTGATATTCAGGTTCTCCCTCCCAGGCCCTTGTTTTCTTTGCTGCAACTGTCTTGCCAGCCTTGTGAGTAAGCCACATCATTGACTACCACATTTTCCTGTTATAGGACCATTGGCTTACCTACCTTCTCGGTGATGGTGGTAGTTTGGTGGTGGTTTAGTTGCTAAGTGGTGTCTGACTATTTTGTGATCCCCTGGACTGTAGCCCACCAGGTTCTTCTGTCTATGGGATTTCCCAGGCAAGAATACTGGGAAATGTGTTGCCGTTTTCTTCTCCAGGAGATCTTCCCAGCCTTGGGATGGTACCCATGTCTCCTGCATTGCAGGGAGATTCTTTTACTGAGGAGCCACCAGAGAAGTCCTTCTTGGACCTTTCCAATAATAAACTAATTTAGAGTATATTTATTATCTCCTGTATTGCAGGATCTCTGTCACTCTTTTCAGTTCTCTGGGTATACCAGTCCTCTACAGTAATGAGTGAGAGAGAGACAGGTAATCCAGTAATCATAATATTTCTATAAATATTGTCACAAATGTGATATAAGAAAACAGAGAAAGAGTAATGCTACTTGTTTTCTGAGATCAATGAATTTTTCCCAGAGCAGGATTCACTTGGGTTGAGTTTTATACATTGGGATTATTTCTAGCGTATTCTCTGATTCTATTGATAAAGCAATTAGAATACAATTTGGCTATATTCAACTGGAAACTCAACAGTACTTTAAACAAAGAAATGCTATATTTCTCACAAATAAAAAGAATTTGAAAGGGTGAGTCTACAACTGATATGGTGACTTCATAGTCAGTAATGACCAGGAATCCTTTTCTGTTATTCTGAGTGCTTGACTTTCATAATTAAAGTTCACTTTGGAGCACAGTATGGCTGCTGAAGAACCTACTGTCATGCTTGTAGTTAAAGCAACAGAAAATGAAAAGGATAAATGGGAAAAATGGGTACAATATAGAATATAGGAGAGGGGTCAGTGAATGGAGAGAGGAGAACATAGAAGATGCAAGAAAGAAGACAAAAAGAAGAAAGTGAGTGAAGGATGAGGTAGTAGCCATAATAGTAATGCCATGATTTTAGAAGGAGCTATATATATATGAAGCAAACTATTCCCTTTGGACTAAAAAAAAAAAAGAAGTACACAATGTACTATATAAAACTGAAGTACGAGTTTTTCATTGATTGGAAGGGCAATGATTATATCAGCAATGCTATTTTCAAAAGCTGTGTTCTTCCAAATTTATTTCCCCCAATTGGAAACAGCCCAGGAAACCTTCTTTCACTTAAAAGGAATTGGACTGTATTTTGTTTCTGGATTGAAGAAACTGTTTGAAAACTTGGACTGTGTATTTATGGGTTGCTTTGCCAACCTGTAGCGGCAATATCTTTTGAGACACTCAGCAGGGTTGACTTTGTCAAGTGTAACAAAGAATATTTCAAACATTTGGGCTTGGCAAAGTCTGCAGTATGGTTTGCCAGGTGCTGTTCTATCAATTTTTACCACCCATTTTTTTAGGAGACATTTAATCCATACTTATTTCTTACTGCTTTACTTTTTAACTCATCAAAATGTTATATTTCAAAAGCTCTTTGATATGTATGATACCTTTGGGCTTTTTCCTGCTTTTCAAAATAGGAAGTTATGTTAGCCAAGGGGAGAGGGGAGGAGAAAACCCTTGAATTTTGAAAAAGGTGTAGATTCTGGTTGCAAAAGCCTTGAAGTTTGAATCAGTGTTGAGCATGATTGGAACTATTATCATGGAAATAATGAAACTGGTAGCGAGTGGATTTTTTCATATAATTATGGATGCAGTGTCTGAAGATATCATGGATTATCTAATTCCATCCTCCACTGAGGGGTTGAATCCCTCCAGCATGTCATTTCATAGCTTGAATACCTCTGATAACAAGAAACTCTGCCTGCCAAGATCAGCATATCTTTTTTCTCAAAAAATTAAGAGGGATAAACTTGAATTCTTTACCACTGTAACATTTTTTTCATCTCTGTAACTGATGAGTGTTCCCAGCATCCCCCTCTCACTTTGTGTTCCCAGAATTCCTCTCTCTGATGACGTAGTCCCATAATCCTCTCTCTTTACTGTAATTTCTACCCTTTTGTTTTAATAAACTTTCTTGCATCCTTTGTAGCTTCAGTTGTGTCTGACTTTGCAACCCATAGACTTCCAGTCCTTGCTGAGCCCCGGGAAATTCCATGTTTTTCTTCTGCTACATGAAACCCTTTCAAAGTTTGAAGACTGCTATGCTGTGTCCCTAATTCTCATGTTCTCAAAGTATAAAGTACCAAATTTGTTAAACCACTCATATAGCAAGGTTTTATGTCTATCCAAAACTAAGGAAATCCTCCCTATGTACCAATGTCTGTCAATATGACTCATGAACTTTATCATCCAGAATTAAATAAGATAATCTAAATGTGCCAACCACATTTGTGCCAACCAACTCATAGAGTTGAGCAAATGCAAACTTTATCCTAGACATTGTATTTCTGTTAATGCAATATAATTTTTTCCAAATACCTCTATTATCAACACACACACAGCACATATATAAGGAAAGGGACATAAACATTTTATACAGCATATGGCATTAGAGACCACTTCTAGGATATTATGTAGACCTAAAGTGGATATTCAGTAATTAGAAATTGATAGTGAATGATGAAGCATACGTGTGTGTGTATATATATATATATATATATATATAGTATACATATATATACATACATAGATACACATACATATATATATATATATCTTGTATTCATATACATATATATGTGTATATAAATAAAGATATATATCTTGAGTCTGCAGGCTCAGATTCACAGTAAGTACTGTCTTGAATTTACTACAGTGTAATAATGGTTCACTACTTAGTCTAACAATATTTGAAACAAATCAGCCTAGATGTTTTAGAAATTTACAGTTACTAAGTGAAATTACAGAGATCTATGGTGATTATCAGGGCTTCCCAAGTGGTGCTAGTGGTAAAAGTATCCACCTGCCAATGCAGGAGACATAGCAGAACTGGGTTCAATTCCTGGATCAGGAAGATCCCCTGGAGGAGGGCATGGCAATCCACTCCAGTATTCTTGCCTGGAGAATCCCATGGAGAGAAGAGAGACTTTCACTTTCACTTTTCCCTACAGCCATTCACAGGTGAATGGAAAAGCAAAGCAGAAAAGGAAAGATATAAACATCTGAATGCAGAGTTCCAAAGAATAGCAAGAAGAGATAAGAAAGCAATGATCAATGCAAAAGAATGATCAAGAAAGCAGTGATCAATGCAAAGAAATAGAGGAAAACAACAGAATGGGAAAGACTAGGGATCTCTTCAAGAAAATTAGAGATACCAAAGGAACATTTCATGCAAAGATGAGCTCGATAAAGGACAGAAATGGTATGGACCTAACAGAAGCAGAAGATATTAAGAAGAGATGGCAAGAATACACAGAAGAACTGTACAAAAAAGATCTTCATGACCCAGATAATCACAACGGTGTGATCACTGACCTAGAGCCAGACATCCTGGAATGTAAAGTCAAGTGGGCCTTAGAAAGCATCACTATGAACAAAGCTATTGGAGGTGATGGAATTCCAGTTGATCTATTTCAAATCCTGAAAGATGATGCTGTGAAAGTGCTGCACTCAATATGCCAGCAAATTTGGAAAACTCAGCAGTGGCCACAGGACTGGAAAAGGTCAGTTTTCATCCCAATCCCAAAGAAAGGCAATGCCAAAGAATGCTCAAACTACCGCACAATTGCACTCATCTCACACGCTAGCAAAGTAATGCTCAAAATTCTCCAAGCCAGGCTTCAGCAATATGTGAACCGTGAACTTCCTGATGTTAAAGCTGTTTTTAGAAAAGGCAGAGGAACCAGAGATCAAATTGCCAACATCCGCTGGATCATGGAAAAAGCAAGAGAGTTCCAGAAAAACATCTATTTCTGCTTTATTGACTATGTCAAAGCCTTTGACTGTGTGGATCACAATAAACTATGGAAAATTCTGAAAGAGATGGGAATACCAGACCATCTGATCTGCCTCTTGAGAAATCTGTATGCAGGTCAGGAAGCAACAGTTAGAACTGGACATGGAACAACAGACTGGTTCCAAATAGGAAAAGGAGTTCGTCAAGGCTGTGTATTGTCACCCTGCTTATTTAACTTATATGCAGAGTACATCATGAGAAATGCTGGGCTGGAAGAAGCACAAGCTGGAATCAAGATTGCCGGGAGAAATGTCAATAACCTCAGATATGCAGATGACACCACCCTTATGGCAGAAAGTGAAGAGTAACTCAAAAGCCTCTTGATGAAAGTGAAAGTGGAGAGTGAAAAAGTTAGCTTAAAGCTCAACATTCAGAAAACGAAGATCATGGCATCCGGTCCCACTACTTCATGGGAAATAGATGGGGAAACAGTGGAAACAGTGTCTGACTTTATTTTGGGGGGCTCCAAAATCACTGCAGATGGTGACTGCAGCCATGAAATTAAAAGACGCTTACTCCTTGGAAGGAAAGTTATGACCAACCTAGATGGCATATTCAAAAGCAGAGACATTACTTTGCCAACCAAGGTCCGTCTAGTCAAGGCTATGGTTTTTCCTGTGGTCATGTATGGATGTGACAGTTGGACTGTGAAGAAGGCTGAGCACCAAAGAATTGATGCTTCTGAACTGTGGTGTTGGAGAAGACTCCTGAGAGTCCCTTGAACTGCAAGGAGATCCAACTAGTCCATTCTGAAGGAGATCAGCCTTGGGTGTTCTTTGGAAGGAATGATGCTAAAGCTGAAACTCCAGTACTTTGGCCACCTCATGCGAAGAGTTGACTCATTGGAAAAGACTCTGATGCTGGGAGGGATTGGGGGCAGGAGGAGAAGGGGACGACAGAGGATGAGATGGCTGGATGGCATCACTGACTCGATGGACGTGAGTCTCAGTGATCTCCGGGAGTTGGTGATGGACAGAGAGGCCTGGGGTGCTGCGATTCATGGGGTTGCAAAGAGTCGGACATGACTGAGCGACTGATCTGATCTGATTCACAGGTGAGCCCTGTCAGGATGTTTCCTGTGAGCTTAAACAAAGGTATTTTAACTTCACACTCAGACATGGAAGGTAAGGTTTCTGGAGGTGGGCCATTATGCATGGCTATGAGAAATATCCCTTTAGTGATTAACTTGTAGCAAAAAAACAATAGAACACAAAGATTAAAGTAAAAGAGGTAGATTCAATATGGAGTCAGATTTGCTCTTTTCTATTATACATGCACACCTTGGAGATATTGTGGGTTCTGCTTCAGACTACCTCAATAAAGTGGATATCACAATAAAGTAAGACACATGAGTTTATTTGATTTCCCAACTGCATATAAAAGTTATATTTATACTATATTATAGTATATTGAGTATGCAATACCATATGTATTTTTAAAAAACAATGCATATACTTCAACATTGGAACTTACATCACCAGATGTAAAACAGATAGCCAATGCGAATCTGTTATATGACTCAGGGAACTCAAACAGGGGCTCTGCAAAAACCTAGAAGGGTGGGATGGGGAGGGAGATAGGAGGGAGGTTAAAGAGGGAGGGGACATATGTATAGCTATGACTGATTCGTGTTGATGTTTGGCAGAAACCAACACAACACTGTAAAGCAATCATCCTTCAGTGAAAAAAATAAGTAAATTTAAAATTAAAACAAAACACATTATTGATACTTCCATGGTGGCCCAGTGGCTGAGACTCTGCACTCCCAATGCAGGGGACCTGGGGTCAAGGAATTAGATCCCTAGTCAGGGAGCTAGATTCCACATTCCACAACTAAAAGATCCTCCATGCCTCAACTAAAGATTCTGCATGATACAAGGAAGATCTAAGATCCTCTGTGTGCAACTAAGATCAGGCATAAAGAAAGAAAGACATTTCACACACTCTTTAATGCTAAAAAATGCTAGCCATCATTTGACAATGCAGGACTGCTACAGACCTTCAATTTGTAAAAAAAAAAAAAAAAAAGCAGTATCTTTGAAGCACAATATTTTAAAAAGTGAAGTATGAGATATGCTTATATTAGAATAAAATACAGAAGCATTGACAAAAATCATCACTGCTCTCTTAGAGAGAATTGCTCTTCTTATTAACCTTTTCTTTCTTCAGATATCTTTTTTTTTTCCCCCATAGTGCCCTTTGTCCATAGTTTTGCTTTCTGTAATCAACATTGGTCTGAAAAGATTAAATAAAAAATTCCAGAAATAAACATTTCATAAATTTTAATTTGCCCTCTCTTCTGAGTAGGGAGATAAACTCTCATGCCATCCTATTCCCTGAAGATCCAGATGTGTCATCAATCTGCCCAACCCATAGGCACTACTCCTGTAGCCATACAGCACTTGTGTTCCAATAACCCTTATTTTACCTAACAATGAACACAAAGTGCAAGAGTGTTAATGCTCACAACTCAAATATACCAAAGAGAAGACTCAAAATGTTTTCTTTTAGTGAAAAAAGGATAAAGAAAAAAAATTGTATATTGAAGTTGCTAAAATGTAGAGTAAGAATGAATATCTGATCAAAAATTGTGAAGAAGGAAGGACTTCTCTGGCAGTCCAATGTTAAGACTTTGTCTTCCACTGCAGTGGGTACAGGTTCAGTCTCTGGTGATGAAACTTGGATTTTACATGCCTCACAGCCAAGCAAAACAAAACAAAGCATAAAACAGAAGCAATATTTTAACAAATTCAACAAAGACTTTAAAAATGGTCCACATCAAAAAATATTAAAAAAAAAATTGTGAAAGAGAAATAAATACGAGTAGTTTTGCCGTCACGCCTCAGGTTGCAAAAATTATGGCCCCAGTTGCCCCAGTTCATGACGCATATTTAGTAAAGATGAAAAAGTCTTTAAGTTTTGTACAATAAGCTATTTTGAGGTGGGGAGAGAGACCATATTCATGTAACTTTTATTATTGTGTATTGTTATAATTGCTCTAATTATTCTTTTTGTTCATTTTCCTGTGCCTCATTTATAAATTAAACTTTATCATAGTGATGTAGGTATGGAAAAAAACATAGTAAATACAGAGTTTGTACTACATATGGTTTCAGCTATCCACCAAGGGTCTTGGAACTTATTTCCAATAGCTAAGGGGAAGGACTTCTGTAATTCAATTTTCCCTGTTATTACCATTACCTTCTCCCACATTTTTTCCTCATGGACAATCTTCTATTAACTAAACTATATATATTTTGTTGGTAAATTCTTTTATGAAATGTTTATTATTGCTCCATAAGCATGAGTGCATTTTATATTCTATTATAGGTCTCAGTCTGTTATTTATATCGCTAGGCACTCATGTTGCTTTGTGAATATCTAGTCTGATACATCAGAGAAGGCAATGGCACCCCACTCCAGTATTCTTGCCTGGAAAATCCCATGGATGGAGGAGCCTGGTGGGCTACAGTCCATGGGGTCGCTAAGAGTCAGACATGACTGAGCGATTTCACTTTCACTTTTCACTTTCATGCATTGGAGAAGGAAATGGCAACCCACTCCAGTGTCCTTGCCTGGAGAATCCCAGGGACAGGGGAGCCTGGTGGGCTGCAGTCCATGGGGTTGCACAGAGTCAGACACGACTGAAGCGACTTAGCAGCAGCAGCAGCAGCAGTCTGCTACATCTAACTGCATGGTCCTCCATCACATTCTACCTAGTCACTCCCCGGGCTATGGATACTCTCTGACCTTCTATTACCTTGTATAATAATGTTGTGGTGAACAACTACTTTCATGTTCTCTTTAGCAATGTGTGAAAATTACTTTGAAATGTGTATCTTGGAAAAAAACTACTAGCTCATAAAGTGTCCAACTAATTGAAAAATTTCTGCCAGAATGCTGTTTGGAACAATTGCATTTGTGCACATGTCTACTCTAATATTACCTCATCCTCGCTTCACTTGTTTCCAAAATGGCTAGAAGTGGGGTTCTTCACCACTGGGGAAATCTGGGGTCCCAGCTCCCTGCCCATCACTGGTTGGGGGTGTCCCTTAAGTAATTCCATCCCCATTCAGGAATTGACTTTAGTAGAGCAGTATTGGAAAAGACTCTGATGCTGGGAGGGATTGGGGGCAGGAGGAGAAGGGGACAACAGAGGATGAGATGGCTGGATGGCATCACCAACTTGATGGAAGTGAGTTTGAGTGAACTCTGGGAGTTGGTAATGGACAGGGAGGCCTGGCGTGCTGCAATTCATGGGGTCACAAAGAGTCGGACATGACTGAGTGACTGAACTGAACTGAACTGATAGGTAGAGACACCCAAAACTCCCAGACCAAAGGCTGAGGGTGACCTGTTCCAAAGAGAAGGCCAAGTCACTCCTTGTGTTCCCCAACAGGTCCAAGACTAGGGCAGGAGGGCCTTAAGTTGTTATTGGCTATGCCATGGTCTTCTATTCAATTGGGGGAAAAAAAAAAAGCTGTTCAGCTTGGAGCCTAGGTTGCCTTGGGTTTCTCTTTGAGCAGCAATGCAGCACCTCTGCTATCTCAATTAAACTTGAAATCACTGAGGAAAAACTAAACAAACAAAAAGAAAAGAAAAGAAAAAAAAAAAAAAAACCCAATACCTATACACACGTGCAAAGTGTGATGAGTTTGAGCATTTCTTCATATGTTTAAGGTTTCCTCTTCCCACACTATATGTTGCATCCTATGGTCACTTTTCTTTTGTGGTTATTGTGTCTTTTTTGTTTATTCTTAGGGAATTCTTTAGGTTCTAAATATTAATCACTTGCTATTTTTAGAAATAGAAGAATTATTCTCCCATTTTGTTACTAATTTTTAAACTTTGTTCACAGTATTTTCCACTAAAAAAGGTTATATATATATATATATATATATATATATATATATATATATATTCAATAGTTTGGGAATTTTTAATACTTTTCCCTACAACAATATCACAAAGATATTTTTGTTTATTTGCTCTAGTTAATTTAAAACTTTTACTTTCCATATATGTCTTTAATCCACTTGGGGTTCATTTGTAAATGGTCATTGCTGCTAAGTCGCTTCATTTGTGTCCGACTCTTCAAGATCCCATGGACTGCAGCCTACCAGGCTCCTCCATCCATGGGATTTTCCAGGCAAGAGTACTGGAGTGGGGTGCCATTGCCTTCTCCAAAATGGTCATTATTAGTTATCTAAATTTATTTATCTCAATATGGTGAGGCACAGAAACAACCTTTGTTTTCCCTATTATTTATCAGTTTTATTATGTATTAAGTTCCCAATTTCCCCTACTTAAGTGGTCCATCTAAAAACTTTCTACACTGACCCTTTGTGTACCTATTTTTGTACTATTATCAGATTAACTTTTATTGCTATGTCATTGTAGTTTATCATTATTTCTGATAGACAAACTCCCTATCACAATTTATATTTTTTCAAAATTGGGGGAAAAAAAAAAGGCTTCCATATATAATTTTGGGCTTAGTCACTCAATCATGTCTGACTCTTTGCGACCCCATGTACTGTAGCCCAGCAGGCTTCTCTGACTATGGGGATTATCCAGGCAAGAATACTGGAGTGGGTTGCCATGCCCTCCTCCAAGACATCTTCCCAACCCAAGGATTGAAACCAGGTCTCCCAAATTGCAGGCAGATTTTTTACCATCTGAACCATTATTTCTGATAGGCAATCTCTCTATCCCAATTTATACTATTTCAAAATTGAAAAGAATTTGCCCATCTTCCATATATAATTTTAGTATTTGTTAAATATTGCTTTTAAATAATAAATAGGTTTTGAATATTTAAATTAAACATTTAATTGAAATGTGCATTTACAAAATAGGCAAATCACAAGAGTACAGCTCAAGCATTTTATTTTATTTTTAAATTTAACTTGATTTTTATTGAATGAAACATTCTTTAAATCCCATAGTTCTTTACAACTTTCAAAAATTTCACACATATGATTGTATGTAATCCTGTATTAATGCTTTTCCTCTTCTACACCTACATTGCCCCTCCCCCTTCCCTTATCCCATTGGTAACCACTAATCTGGTCTCCATAACTGTGAGTCTGTTTCTCTTTTGTTACATTTTCTAGTTTGCTTTAGTTTTTGGATTTCACATATAAGTGATATCATACAATATTTATCTTTCTCCACCTGACTTATTTCATTTACCATTTTTTTGTTGTTAATTTAGCTGTTTGTTTAGTCACTAAGTTATGTCTGACTCTTTTGCAACCCCATGGGCTGTAGGACACCAGGTTCCTCTGTCCCTGAGATTTTCCAGGCAAGAATACAGGAGTGGGTTGCCATTTTCTTCTCCAGGGGATTTTCCAGACCCAGAGATCAAACTGGGATCATGTGCCTTACAAGTGATTTCTTTTTAGCTGCTGCTGCTAAGTCACCTCAGTCATGTCTGACTCTGTGCAACCCCATAGACGGCAGAGCAACAGGCTCCCCCGTCCCTAGGATTCTCCAGGCAAGAACACTGGAGCGGGTTGCCATTTCCTTCTCCAATGCATGAAAGTGAAAAGTGAAAGTGAAGTCGCTCAGTCGTGTCCGACTCTTAGCGACCCCATGGACTACAGCCCACCAGGCTCCTCCATCCATGGGATTCTCCAAGCAAGAGTACTGGAGTGGGGTGCCATTGAACCACCTGGAAAAGCTCTTCACTTAACATAATACCCTTCACTTAGCATCTGTACATGCATGCAGAGTCACTTCAGTCATGTCTGACTGTTTGCCACCCTTTGGACTATAACCCTCCTGGCTCCTATGTCCATGGAATTCTCCAGGCAAGAATACTGGAGTGGATTGCCATGCCTTCCTGCAAGGGGTCTTCCTAACCCAGGGATCCTGCCCACGTCTCATGTTTCCTATATTAGTAGGATGGTACTTTAGCACTAGTGCCACCTGGGAAGCACTCCACTTAGCATAATCCTCTCCAAATACATCCATGTTGCTGCAAATGGCAACATTTCATTCTTTTTATGGCTGAGTAGTATCATATTGTATTGTTGTTGTTGTTCAGTCACCAAGTCATGTCCAACACTTTGGGACCTCATGGACTGCAGCACGCAGTCTCTCACCTTCAATTAAACCTGGAACCACTGAGGTGGTTCCCTGTACATCACCATCTCATCACATTTTATATATATATATATACACACACACACACACACACACAAACACTTTCTATTGGCTTCCCTGGTGGCTCAACAGGTAAAGAATTCTGGCAATGTAGGAGAATTAGACACAACTTAGTGACAAACACAAGTATTGTATGAAAGAAAAAATGAAAGTGTTAGTTGCTTAGTCATATGCAACTCTTTGTGATGCCATGGATGTAGCCCGCCAAGCTCCTCTGTCCATACAACATTCTCAACAAAATACCATTCCCTTCACCAGGAGATCTTCCAAACCCAGGGATTGAACCTGGGTCTCCAATATTGCAGGCAGATTCTCTACCATCTGAGCCATCAGGAAAGCCAAACATATTGTATAAATACACTCTACTGTATACATACAACATACATATATATGTACAAGTTGCTTCCATATCATGCTAATCGAAAATAACATTGCTGTGAATATTGTGGGCTTCTCACCTGGCTCTGTGGTAAAGAATCCACTTACCAATGTAAGAGACATGGTTCCATCCCTGTTTTGGGAAGATCCCCTGGAGAAGAAAATGGCACCCACTCCAGTTTTCTTGCCTGGAAAATCCCATAGACAGAGGAGACTGGTAGGCTATAGCCCATGGAGTCACAAAAGAGTCAGACTTGACTTAGTGAGTAAACAACAATGAATATCATAGTGTATGTATCTTTTCAAATTAGTGTTATTGCTTCTTTCAGATATATACCCAGGAGAGAAATTGCTGAGTCATATGGGAGTTCAAATTTTAGGTTTTTGAGAAACTTCCACAGTGTTTTCCATAATGATTACACCAATTTACATCTCCAAATCCTAGCCAACATCTGTTGTGTTCTCTTTGAAGACAGTCATTCTGACAAGTGTAAGGTGCTATCTCACTAAGGTGTTGGTTGGCATTTCACTGATGATTAATGATACTGAGCATCTTTCCATGTACTTATTGGCCATCTGCATTTCCCCTTTGGAAAAATGTCTATCCAGTTTTTATTCCCATTTTTAATTATTAGGTTTTTTTTTGCTGTTGAGTTGTATGATCTCTGTATATATGCTGAGTATTAACGCCTTAGTGATCATATTATCTGCAAATATCTTCTCCCATTCAGTAGATTGTCTTTTCATTTTGTTGATGGCATCCTTTTCTATGCAGAAGCTTTTAAGTTTAATTAGATCTTACTTGTTTATTTTTGTTCTTATTTTCATTCCTCTAGGATGTATATCCAAAAAGACATTGCTGAGACTTATATCAAAAAGTGTTCTCCCTATGTTTTTCTCTAGGACTTTTAGAGTATCTAGTTTTAAATTTATGTCTTCAGACTATTTTAATTTTTGTGTGTGGTGTTAGAATATTCTAAACTAATTATTTTACATGTAACTGTCCAGTTTGTTCAGCACCACTTATTCAAGAGCTTATCCTTTCTTGATTAAATATTTTTATTTTATAAAAATAAAAAACAAACCCATACTGTATGGATTTATCTCTGGTCTCTCTGTCCTGTTCCAGTGATCTGTGTGCCTATTTTTATGCCAGTACCATATATTTTATTATTATTATTCTGGCTTTGTAGTATAGTCTGAAGTCAAGGAGCGTGATTCCTCCATCTCTGTTCTTCTTTCTTAAGGATGTCTTGGCTAATCAGGATCTTTGTTTTCTCAATTAAAAAAAAATTTATTCTAGCTCTGTTCAAAATGAAATGCCATTAGTAATTTGATAGGGATTGCATTGAATCTGTAGATAACCTTGGGTTGGATTTTCATTTTAACAATATTAATTAATTTAATCCAAGAACACAGTATATCTTTCCACCTGTTTGTGTCATCTTCAATTTATTTCATCAGTGTCTTATAGTTTTCTGAGTACAAGTCTTTTGACTACTTAGGTTTATTTCTAGGTAAATGAGATTATTTCCTTAATTTCTCTTCCTGCTAGTTTATTATTAGTGTATAGAAATGTAACATATTTATGTATATTAATTTTGTATCCAGCAAATTTACTGAATTCATTATTGAGCTATAGCAGTTTTGAGGTGACATCTTTAGAGTTTTCTATGTATAGTATCTTATCATCTGCAGAAGGGATTCCTAGGTGGCACAGTCCTAAAGAATCTGCTTGCCAATGCAGAAGACTCGGGAGATGCAGCTTCTATCCTTGGGTCAAGTTGATCCCTTGAAAGAGGAAATAGCAATCCCAGTATTCTTCGTGGGAAAATCCCATGAAGAGAGGAGCCTGATGGGCTACAGTCCCTGGGATCACAAAGAGTTTTGGACATGACTGAGTAACTGAGCACACACATAAATACACACACACATACACACACACATACACTTCTGCAAATAGTAATAGTTTTACTTCTTGCTCTCCCAATTTGAATTCTTTTTTTCTTATCTAACTGTTGTGGCTAGAACTTCAAAAACAATGTTAAGGAAGACTGGCAAGAATGCATATCTTTGTCTTATTGCTGATCTTAGAGGAAATGTTTTTCACCATTGAGTATGATATTATCTATAGGTGTCTTCATATATAGCCTAATTATATGTAGGCATGTTTCCTCTATGCCCTCTTTCTAGATTGTTTTTCTCATAAATGGATGTTGAGCTTTATCAAAAGCTTTTCTGCATCTCTTGAGATAATCATATGTGTTTTTTAAATTTTATCTTATTTTTAAACTTTACAATATTGTATTGGTTTTGCCAAATATCGAAATGAATCTGCCACAGGTATACATGTGTTCCCCATCCTGAACCCTCCTCCATCCTCCCTCCCCATACCATCCCTCTGGGTTGTCCCAGTGCACCAGCCCCAAGCATCCAGTATTGTGCATCGAACCTGGACTGGCAACTCATTTCATATATGATATTATACGTATTTCAATGCCATTCTCCCAAATCATCCTGCCCTCTCCCTCTCCCACAGAGTCCAAAAGACTGTTCTATACATCATATAGTTTTAATTCTTCAATTTGTTAATGTGGTATGTCACATTGTTTGATTCATGGATTTTGAAAAACACTTACATCTCTTAGATAAATCCTACTGGATCATGATATATGACCCTTTTTAATGTATTGTTGAATTTTGTTTGCTAATAGTTTGTTAAAAAAATTCTGCATTTATGTTCATCAGTAATATTTGTCTGTAATTTTCTTTTTTTGTGTGATAGCTTCAGTTTTGTTATCAGTGTGATGCTGGCCTCATAGAATGAGTTTGGAAGTGTTTCTTCCTCTGCAAATTCTTTGATTAGTTTGCAAAGGACAGATGATAACTCTTCTCTAGATGGTTGGTAGAATTCACCTATGAAAGCTGTCTTATTCTATACTTTTATTTATTAGGAATTTTTAAATTACTGATTCAATTCCAGTACTGATAAATAGTCTTTATATTTTCTATTTCTTCTGGTTCAGGCTTGGGAGATTGTGCTTCACCAAGAATTTCTCCAGTTCTTCTGTGCTGTCCATTTTACTGGCAACACACATTCTTATGAAGAGCATATAGAGCACTCACCAGGATAAATCACATGGTAGGCCACAAAACAAGCCTTAGTGAATGTAAAAATCTTATAATCATACCAAGCATCTTTTTCAATCACAACACTTTATTGTCGTTAGTTATGTCTGACTCTTTGTGAGCCCATGGACTGCAGTACACCAGGCTTCCCTGTCCTTCAACATCATCTAGAGTTTGCTCAGATTCACGTCCTTGGAATCAGTGATACCATTCAACCATCTCATCCTCTGTCACCACCTTCACAACTCTATGGGAGTAGAAATCAACTACAAGAAAGAAAATTGCAAAACTCACAAGCATATGGAAGCTAAACAATATGGTACTGAACAGCCAATGGATCACTGAATTTAAACAAACAAACAAACAAACAAACAAAAACCTAGATACAAATGAAAATGAAAACCTGATGATCCAAGACCTATAGGAAAGAGCAAATACAGCTCTAAGAGGGAAGTTTATAATGCTATAAGCTTACCTCAGGTAACACAAAAAATTGCAAACAACCTAAACTTACATTTAAAGGAACTAGAGGGAGAAGAGCAAACAAAACCCAAAGTTAGTACAAGGCAAAGAATCATAAAGGTCAGAGCAGAAAATAAATGAAAAGAGACTAAGAAAACAGTAGCAAACTAAAAAAAAAAAAAAAAAAAATGAGGAAGCCTAAATCAATAAAATTGAAGATGTAAAAGGAGAAGTTACAACCAATATCACAGAAATACAAAGGATCATAAGAAACTACTATGAACAACAGTATGTCAATAAAATGTTTTAGTTTTAAACTAAAAAAAAAAATTAGGTTTATAGAAAAGTTACAAATATAGTACAGAGGATTTTCAAATATTCTCTAATTTTAAGATTTTAATTACTGTGGAATATTTCTCAAAATTAAAAACCAGTGTTGCATAACTATTGTCTAGACTTCAACTTTTATTTAAGAATCAACAGATTTCCATTAATATTATGCTCCTGTTTCAGGATTCAGTATAGGATCCAACATTTATTTATTTACCTTGTCTACTTGGTATCCTCTGGTTGGTGATAGTGTTATTCATGCCTTCTTTTTTATGATTTTGACAAGTATTGGTCAGATATTTTGTAGAATTTTTCCTATTTGGGATTTGTCTGATTTATTTTCTCATGAGTGGATAGGTTATTATATATGGGTGTATATAATAACTACAGGTTGTCATTAACTTTGTGATATTAACTTTGGTCACTTGGATAAGGTTACGTTGCCAGGTTTTTCCACTGTAAAGTAGCATCTCCCCTTTCCTGTCACTCTTGTTTATATTCTATTCTATGTAAGGAAAACATTAATCTCATCCTACTGTCAGAGGGGTGGGGGAGGTGAGGAAATTATCAAGATTCACTACCTGGAGGGACAGTGCCTACATATATCATTTGGAATTCTTTTGTAAGAAAAATTAATCTCTTCTTTTCATTATTTTTTTCATTCCTTTAATTATCGGCCACATGAATATTTATTTGATGCTTTATGTGATACAGAAAATTAATTTTTTTGTGATTGCTGTAGCTCAAACTGAGCTTTGGCCTTCAGACACTTTTTCAGGTTGATTCCTGGATCCTTTTCACATGCATTATTCTTTTATTTAGTTTTATTACTTATTTACTTTCTGGTCCTAGTTCAGAACTAATTGTTCCTAGTTCATCTTATATTTTTCTCTGCCTAAATTTTAAAATAAGCATTTTCCCAAATGTTTCTCCTTCCTTTAATTATAGGATAACATTTTAAAATCAAGGTCTCAGGCCTGAGAATACATGTTACTACTGAGAGATGTTAAATTTCATCAAAAGCTTATTCTATAATTTTTGAGCTAATCATATGACTTTTCAATATTTTATTCTTCTCTTAAGGCAAATTATACTGATAGATTTTCTTTATTGGATTATCTTTGTATTCCTTGTATAAACCAAGCTTAATTATGAAATATAATTTTAATATACTGTTGAGTTCTCTTTAGTATAATTTCCATTTTCTTCATAGATAATAAAGCTGCATTCCTACTTTGTTTCATTGACTTTATCTACTTACTGTGAAATCAAAATTATAGTAGTCTCACAGATGGGCCGAGCAAATTTTACTCTATTTTCAGGAAGAAGAAGTATCAGAAAATCTGTCTAATATGTAAATAAATATATATACATACACATGATTTTATCTACTACCTATAATTTAGTAGCAATCAGTTGTGCCTGAATTAAGGGGGAAGGCAAAATTTTGCTTTAAATAGAAATATGAATTTATTGTATGGTCTATGTTGATTAAATTGGAATACAGTCAACCTTACAGAATATTAAAAACAATTGTCTGTCAACTGTTTGCTTTTCACTAATTTTCTTAAGATGGGTATTTTACATAATTTGAGTTTATCATTTTTTTCAGATTTCAAAAGCAAAGTCTACAAATTTTATAATTGTTCTCTTTATTTTTCATCTCATGTTTGTATTTGGTTTTATTTGCACTGTCTTCCTTCCTGTTCAGTCTTATGAGAGTTTTTCTTATCTTGCTAAATTTTTCAAAAACCAGAATTTTATTTTGTTAGTTTTGTTACTGTTATTCTTTACCTTGTTAATTTATCCCTCTCCTTCTTTGTTATTTTCTTTCTCCTTATTTTTCATTCTGTGGGCTCACATTATTGTTTTCCTTAATTTTTTTGACTTGAGTGTCATTTTTTCTTTTTTTACATTTTCTTGTTATTATGCTTTTCCAACTAAGTAAATCTTATTCTTCATTCCACAAATAAATCATTACCATTTATTTCTATATATTTCTTAATTCTTATTTTAATATATTTTAAATATGAGTTACTTAATTATGTTATTTAGTTTCTTCAATATATGAGATCTTTTATCTGTGTTTATTTTATTAATTGAATTGTGATTAAAATACATAATAATAATGATATTGATGATTTGAACTATTGAGGCTTTCTTTATAGCCTATTATCTTGACTTTTGGTAATTAATACATGAGTATTTGAGATGCATCAAAGTACTCTCATTTGTGAAAATACATGTTACATATATATGTGTGTGTTTATATACGTATATATATATATATATATATACATACATTGGCTTCCCTGATAGCTCAGTTGGTAAAGAATCCGCCTGCATTGCAAGAGACCCCGATTTGATTCCTGGGTCAGGAGGACCCCCTGGAGAAGGGTAGGTTACCCACTCCAGTATTCTTGGGTTTCCCTTATGGTTCAGCTGGTAAAAAATCCACCTGCAATGCAGGAGACCTGGGTTTGATACTTGGGTTGGGAAGATCCCCTGGAGAAGGGAAAGTCTACCCATTTCAGTATTCTGGCCTGGGGAATTCCAGGAATGGGGTTGCAAAAAGTCAGACACAATTGAGAGACGTTTACTTTCACTGTATATATACAGCCCAAGTTTATTGATAACATTTATATTCAGAACATTAGTTTCAATGCTCTCATTCTAAAATATTATATCCGGTTTCCCAGGTGATGCTAGTGGTAAAAATACATCTGCCAATGCCGGAGACATAAGAGGCATGTAGTTCTGTCCTGGGTTGGGAAGATCCCTTGGAGGAGGGCATGGGAACTGACTCCAGTATTCTTGCTTGGAGAATCCCATGAACACGGGAACCTGGCAGGCTACAGTCCATAGGGTTGCAAAGAGTCAGACATGACTGAAGCGATGTAGCACACACACACACACACACACACTTATTCTCTATTAGATGACTGAGTTGGTCCATCCTTCACCATATTCACTATGCATTGCGTACAATTCTCTCCTAAAGTCATCATTTCCAGAGCCCTCACTTTCTGTTCTAATGCATTCCAATTACATTTTAGGAATATGCTCAGTTTCACAGGATTTCTTTAATTGTACTTTTGGAATATTATTTGTGTGTGTGTGTGTGATTTCTATATAACTTTATTCTTTGGATTTTTTAACATTTTTTTCCTGCAAATGCTACAAATTTTTAAGAAAGTCCATGAAAAAGAATCTCATTTTTTATATGTCTGACAGTGTTTTTTTAATCTTACATTTTGTTTATATTTTGATAAGTGTAAATTTATTGGTTCATGAAATGGTTCATTGAGAACCCTGAAACCATGGCTAGATTGACCTTCAGTATTTTTTTTTATCAATGATGAGATATATTTAATCAAGTCCTAGTACAATATATGAAAGAGATTGTTTGCAGCTAGCTGTAAAATGACTCCCAAAAATGTCCACAAGGGAATCTACAAAACCTATGAATTGATTGTCTTTCATTGTAAAGAGACTTTGCCATATGATTAAGGATTTAACCTAAAAAGTTTTATTTGCTTTTTTCTTTTCCTAGCTTCTTAAGGTGAAAGTTGAAGTTAGTGAAGGAAAAGGCAACCCAATACAGTAATCTTGCCTAGAAAATCCCATGGACAGAGGAGCCTGGTGTCCATGGAGTTGCAAAGAGTCAGACACGACTGAGTGACTTCACTTCTCCTCTAAATGGCAACCCACTCCAGAGTTCTTGCCTAGAGAATTCTATGAGCAGAGGAGACTGGTGGCTTACAGTCCACTGGTCACAAAGAGTCAGACAGGACTGAGAGATTATCACTATCACTTTCTTCTCTAAAATAGTTACTTATTTTTATAAATTTCCCTCTAAATACTTCCTTAGTTGTACACCACAAATTGTGAAATACTGAGTTTTTGCTATTTATCAGTTCAAGGAACTAATTTTAAGTAAATTCTAACTAGAATTTTAGAAGTAACTAAATTCTGATTTTATTTTTTACTTTATTCTTTAATCTTGGATTGTTTATAAATGTGTTATTTAGTTTAAAATAATTTATATTTCCCCATTTTCTTTCTGTTATTCATATCTAATTGACTGGCATGGTAGTACAAAAATTCACTTTGCATGACAAATCTTTTTAGATTAATTCAGAATTGTTTTATGGCAAAGAATATGAACATTTTTAGTAAACATTATCTCAGCACTTGAGACTTCTGCTGTTTTGGAGTGAAGTAGTTTATAAATGTCAATTAGATCAAACTGATTAATAACATTATTCAAATTGTTTATATTCTTGATTGTTCTGGCTACTTGTACTTTTTAGTTTTTCAGTTCTTTTTCTTTTCCTTTTTTATTGAGGCGTAGTTCATTGACAATATTATATTAGTTTCAGATGGACAATATAATGATTCAAAATTTTTATAGATTATATTCTATTTATGGTTATTATTAAATACTGGCTATATTCCCTGTGCTGTACTTTATGTACTTCTATTTTATTTTATACATAGTATTTTGACCTGTATATTGCTCTTCCCCACTGGTAACCACTAATTTCTTTATATTTTGCATTGTTTCTATTGTTATGTCTTCAAATACACTACTTTTTCCTGCTTATCTAATCTGTTGAGCCGAAGAAGGCAATAGCACCCCACTCCAGTACTCTTGCCTGGAAAATACCATGGACAGAGGAGCTTGGTAGGCTGCAGTCCATGGGGTTGCTACGAGTCATACACGACTGAGCAACTTCACTTTCACTTTTTAGTTTCATGCATTGAAAGAGGAAATGGCAACCCACTCCAGTATTCTTGCCTGGAGAATCCCAGGGGCGGGGGAGCCTGTTGGGCTGCTGTCTATGGGGTTGCACAGAGTCGGACATGACTGAAGCAACTTAGCAGGAGCAGCAATCTGTTGAGCAATCCTATCTATTGTATTTTTATCTCAGAAACATATTTTTCATCTCTTAGTATTTGATTTGTGTCTTTTTATATTTTCCAGGACTCTACTTAATATATTCAAATTTTCCTCTATCTTCTTGAACATATAGATTATACTTATAATAACCATTCTAGGTTATTTTCTATCAGTTTTGTCAACTGTTTAATTTATGCCTCAGTTTTGATGGATTACACTTTCCCTCCTTATGGATTTTATTTCCCAGTTTGCATGCCCAATAATTTTTTATTCCATGCCAAACTTTGTGAAGTTTACCTTGTCAATTGCTGGATATTTTTCCACTTTTATAAATATTTTTGTAAACATTGGATGAATTGTTTGATCATTTTTGATCAGACCTTTTAAGCTTTGTTGGGTAATGCTAGAGCAGCATTTGGTTTAGGCTAAAATTTCCCCCACTTTTTGGCAAGAACTTCTTAGTGGTCCAAGAAGTCCCATGAATTACAAGATTTACCACTCTGACTACAGAGAACAGAAATTATGCCCAACCATATGTGTGCTTTGATTATTGTTTCCTTTAATCTTATTGGTCTTTTTTTTTTTCCCCCCTGGCTTTGCATAATTTCTTCACATACATAATCTGACCAATACTCTGTCTATTACTTGTGGTGAATTCCTTTAAGATGTCCAGAATTGTCTCCTATGCCATTTTATCATCTCTGGTAATGTGCTTTTTATACTCTGGACACATTGACCTCTCTGAATTCCCAGGTCTGTCTCCTAAGCTCTGAGAGACAACTAGCCATTGGCTGGGTTCCTCCTGCATGCACTACAACCTAGAAATGTTTGTCAGGCAGTAAGCTGGAATAATCATAGGGTTCAACTTTTTTTCCTGCCCTCATATCTCAAATATCTCGGTCCTTTTAACTGAAGTCTAATATCTCAGAAACTGACTTCCGTTTTTCTTCTTCTTCTTTCATTTTCTGTTATGTCATACAGAAATTTGAATCTAGTCCCTTTTGCTCCATCATTTTTTTTTTAATTTGAAGTACAGTTGATTTACAGCACTGTGTTAGTTTCAGATGTACAGCAAAGTGATTCTTTTTATAAACAATAAATACATGAGCAAAGAAAATAATATGCATATGTATTCACTGTTGTTCAGTCGTGTCTGACTCTTTGTGACCCCATGGATTGCTGCATACAAAACTTCCCTGTCCTTCACTATATCCCAGAGTTTACTCAGACTTGTGTCGATTGAGTCAATGATGCCATGCAAACTTCTCATCCTCTGTCATCCCCTTCCCCTTCTCCTCTTGCGCTCAGTATTTCCCAGCATTAGTATTTTTTCCAGTGAGTCTGCTCTTCACATCATGTGGCCAAAGTATTGGGACTTCACCTTCAGCATCAGTCCTCCCAATGAATATTCAGGGTTCATTTACCTTAGGATTGATTGGTTTGATCTCCGTGCTGTCCTATAAATTCTCAAGAGTCTTCTCCAGCATCATAGTTTGAAAGCATCAGTTCTTCGGCTCTCAGTCTCCTCTATGGTCCCAGCTCTCACATCTATACATGACTATCGGTAAAACCACAGCTTTGACTAGATGAACCTGTGTTGGCAAAGTGATGGCTCTGGTTTTTAATACACTAAGTTCACCATAGCTTTTCTTCCAAGGATCAAGCGTCTTTTAATCTCATGGCTACAGCCACCAACTGCAGTGACTTTAGAGCCCAAGAAAAGAAAGTCTATCTCTATTTTCATTGTTTCCCTATCTGTTTGCCATGAAGTGGTGGGAATGGATGCCATGATATTAGTATCTTGAATGCTGAACTTTAAACCATTTTTTTCACTTTCATCTTTCACTTTCATCAAAAGGCTCTTTAGTTCCTCTTTGCTTTCTGCCATTAGGGTGGTGTCTTCTGCATATCTGAGGTTGCTCATATTTCTCCCAGCAATCTTGATTCCAGCTTGTGCTTCATCCAGCCCAGCATTTTGCATGATGTACTCTTCATATAAGTTAAATAAGCAGGGTGACAACATACATCTTTGATGCACTCCTTTCCCAGTTATCAACTATTCCATTGTCCCATGTCAAGAAATATATGTATAACATATTTATATTCTTTTTCACACCTTTTCTTTTTATGTTATTACAAAATATTGAGCATAGTTCCATGTGCAATATAGTAGAACCTATTTCATATCAGATCAGATCAGATCAGTCGCTCATTCGTGTCCAACTCTTTGCAACCCTATGAATTGCAGCACGCCTCCCTGTCCATCACCAACTCCCGGAGTTCACTCAGACTCACATCCATCGAGTCAGTGATGCCATCCAGCCATCTCATCCTCTGTCATCCCTTTCTCCTCTTGCCCCCAATCCCTCCCAGCATCAGAGTGTTTTCCAATGAGTCAACTCTTCACATGAGGTGGCCAGAGTATTGGAGTTTCAGCTTCAATATCAGTCCTTCCAAGGAAATCCCAGGGCTGATCTCCTTCAGAATGGACTGGTTGGATCTCCTTGCAGTCCAAGGGACTCTCAAGAGTCTTCTCCAACACCACAGTTCAAAAGCATCAATTCTTCGGCGCTCAGCCTTCTTCACAGTCCATCTCTCACATCCATACATGACCACAGGGAAAACCATAGCCTTGACTAAGCGAACCTTTGTTGGCAAAGTAATGTCTCTGCTTTCAAATATGCTATCTAGGTTGGTCATAACCTTCCTTCCAAGGAGTAAGCGTCTTTTAATTTCATGGCTGCAGTCAGCATCTGCAGTGATTTTGGAGCCCAGGAAAATAAAGTCTGACACTGTTTCCCCATCTATTTTCCATGAAGTGATGGGACCGGATGCCATGATCTTCGTTTTAGTTATGTATTTTATATATAGTAGTGTGCGTGTGTTAATAACAAACTCTTCTTTCCCCTTTGGTAACCATAAGTTTGCTTTCTATTCATGTAGGTCTATTTCTGTTTTGCCAATAAGTTTATTGTATCTTTTTTTTTAATCCACATATAAGTGATATTATATATATTTTTCCAACTTATTAGGAAAAGCAGTATGTCAAGGCTGTATATTGTCACCCTGCTTATTTAACTTATATGCAGAGTACATCATGAGAAACCCTGGGCTGGAAGAAACACAAGCTGAAATCAAGATTGCTGGGAGAAATATCAATCACCTCAGATATGCAGATGACACCACCCTTATGGCAGAAAATGAAGAACTAAAGAGTCTCTTGATGAAAGTGAAAGAGGAGAGTGAAAAAGTTGGCTTAAATCTCAACATTCAGAAAACTAAGATCATGGCATCTGGTCCCATGACTTCATGGCAAATAGATGGGGAAACAGTGGAAACAGTGTCTGACTTTATTTTGGGGGGCTCCAAAATCACTGCAGATGGTGACTGCAGCCATGAAATTAAAAGACGCTTACTCCTTGGAAGGAAAGTTATGACCAACCTAGATAGCATATTCAAAAGCAGAGACATTACTTTGCCAACAAAGGTCCATCTAGTCAAGGCTATGGTTTTTCCAGTAGTCATGTATGAATGTGAGAGTTGGACTATAAAGAAAGATGAGAGCCGAAGAATTGATGCTTTTGAACTGTGGTGTTGGAGAAGACTCTTGAGAGCCCCTTGGCCTGCAAGGAGATCCAACCAGTCCATCCTAAAGATCAGTCCTGGGTGTTCATTGGAAGGACTGATATTGAAGCTGAAACTCCAATACTTTGGCCACCTGATGCAGAGAGCTGACTCATTTGAAAAGACCTTGATGCTGGGAAAGATTGAGGGCAGGAGAAGGAGACAACAGAAGATGAGATGGTTGGATGGCATCATTGACAGAGTGGACATGGGTTTGGGTGGACTCCGGGAGTTGATGATGGACACGACTGAGCAACTGAACGGAAATAAAAGTTCTGACTTCAATGTTGATAGAAAAGCATTTTAATTACTGATGTGTCAAATCCAAGTAACAATTTTGTTGGAGGTCATGAAGGATGTCATGCATATCATGTCGCCTACCAACATAATTATCCTGCAAATCAAAGTGATATCTCATTACTCTTACCTGACTAATTGAGATAAAGATGAGGATGTTATAGTTAATTAGCTTTAAGTTATCTTTTATCTATACAATTCAACAACAATAACATAACCTTAAGTTGATTGTGAAGTTTCCTTCCCTTTAACTTATTTGGTCACTAGAGAATGCAGATTCAATTTATTATGGCCAGTTAGGAATCTTCCAACTACATCATTGACAATTAATTGAATTGACTGACCACATTATTTTTTTTGTTGTCAGTTTCCCATATTTAAGGAACAATAAACTTTTATTGATATTTTTATTTCTTTGATTTGCTCTTAATTGTGTATTTCTTCCATAGATTGTAGTGTGGGTTTCAAGCTCACTGTAAAATGATTTATATTTTTATATATATTTTTATATATATTTATAATTATATTTTATTCTTTGCTGTCTAGAAATATAAAACCCTTGAGACATATTAATGTTCTTGACTGTAGATAGGAGCTCGCTCCTTACAGCAGGACAGAACACAGTCATCACTCTCAGCACTGGCCATGGCAAGTACTACAGGCAGCTGAAGGAGTGAATTCTTTCAGGCAAAGGGCAAGGCAGTCTTGTGTGGAAGAGGCAAAATTATCAGTACTTTATTCTTACTGACTATGCTTTCTAGTAATAAGGGCAAAATAATTATTTCATATGTGAGACATCTCCCATTTTAGCACTTAATGTGTTATCCTATCTGTGACCTAATATGGAGGCCCTGTCTGGCATTTTAGCTGACTCAACTAGTGCCCAAACTCAGCTCAACCATTTATTCTGGCAACAGATAGCATGGAGTTTGTAAGACCCACAGAAACCTGGAAACCTAATTAAACCTAAGGAACCATCCTCCAATGATGAGAAAAAGAAAGAAGCATTTTCCGGGAGTTCGAATGGTTACAAATAGTGGAAGTGCAGGATGCTGATAGGAAAGCAGTAGCTTTAAGAAAGGAGGCAGTTTTCATGTGGAGCACTCTCTGTAGGTCTAGGGTCTGTGAATCTGTATCATGTAGGCTTCAAAGTGGGAAAAAATGCACCCCTAAAAATTTACAAAACATTTAGAGACTTGCGAGAAAAACTTCTATTTATGTCTTAGATAAAATATAAAAAATGTTTTAATATATTGTTTGGCATTGTTGCTCTGTCTTGGTACCTGTTTGAAAGGTGATTCTGGGACCCAGTTTCCCTGTTGGGAAAGAGAGTTTCCCCACACCAGTAGTTCTCCATATACTATCAGAGGATCCTACAAGTCAACTCAATTCCGACACTATCTACCCAGAGACAGCATCAGATCCCACAGGTTAAAGATTCAGTCCTGTAAGATTATTTCCCTTGGACTGCAAGGGGATCAGACCAATCAGTTCTAAAGGAAATCAGCCCTGAATTATCATTAGAAGGACTGATGCTGAAGCTGAAGCTCCAATACTTTGGCCACTTGAGATGAAGAGCCAACTCATTGGAAAAGACCCTGATGCTGGGAAAAATTGAAGGCAAAAGCAGAAGGGTGAGGTAGAGGATGAGACAATTGATAGCATTACCATCTTGATGGACTTGAAATTGAGCAACTCCAGGAAATAGTGGAAGACAGAGGAGCCTGGCATGCTACAGTCAATGGGGGCGCAAAGAGTCAGACATGACTGAACAACAACATTTCTTAGCAGTACCAGCTACATGACCACTGCTTTTATGCTTGCTTCTGAACATCCTGTGTTTCAAATAAAGATACTGTATTGTATACAGTACTGTACAGTAAAGTACACAAAAGCACAAACACTTGTAGAAGTTGTATGCATATGACAATGTAAGCCAGATATGTGAATTAACTAACTCATGTGATTGGACATATGAATGCATGTTTACATCCTTGAAAATTTGCCACTTGAAGGTTCATATGTAGGGGACTTACTGTACTTATGGTATGCTCTCAGGAAAAAAAAAAATGCTCCCTTTCTATCCTTTCTAGAATCAAAAAAAAAAACCACAAAATTTATTGGGATAATGTTAAGCTTGAGCATTAAATAGAAATATGAAATTATTGTATGGTCTATACTGATAAAATTGGAATCCATTCAACACTACAGAGTATTAAAAATAATTGTCTGTTGACTGCAGAGTGGCTACTATAGTTGAACTACTAATTAAGCTCATAGTGGCACATCATCAGGAATAGATAATGCTTTTGGCCTTAGGGATACTTTGTTTCATATGGTAGTTGGACATTAAAGTGATTTTTCTTAAATAAAAGAAATATAATACTGAAAATAAAGTTAAAAACTATTTTATTACCTTCTCCTTTAGGGGTAATCACTACCATAAATTTGCTGTGGGCTCTTCCATCTGTTTTTACACTTTTAATATACAAATACATACATAAACATTATCTTGCATTGCTCAATGTGTTTTAAAATTATATAATTTGTCATACTATTTACATGCTGAATTTTCTTAATGTTTAGAAATCCATTCTATCTATCTTATGTATATATTTAGCATTTAGTTTAAAGCCTGTCATGTGGATTTTGGGCTTCTGGCCCAGGTTGCAGAAATGGAAGAAGATTCACTATAACACACGGGAAAAGACTCAAAACTAACTTAAAATTCATGCTCTTTTTTGAACCAATTAGAGTCCCGAATTTGGAGAGCAAACAACTGTCCCCAAAATCTAGAGTTGGTAGCTGTGGGAACAGAATTGACACAAGCTTGTTATTATCCTAGGAAGAAGCAATAGACACTGGTAAAGAGTCAGGTTATAAGAGTTGATAATTTGGTTAAAGGCAAGTGTGAATTAACAAGACAGCATGAAAACCTGAGAGCAACAGAATTTGGGAGATAACAGGCTCTTTATCCACAAATGCCAGCAGATAGAAGGTTTGTAACAATCTTAAAAAGTACCTATTGTGGTACAGAGGTACTTTGGGAATGGGAGGCATGCAGAAGTGGCAGGAAATTCTGTCTAGACTCTTCTTCCCTACCTCCATAATAGAACAAAGCCTTATATGGAGAGGGGAAAGACAACAAGCCTTACTATCATAAAGCCTTGATGAAAAGTCACTGTAGCTGGGAGAAAGGAGAAAAGAACAAGAGGGAAAAAGCCGAAGAACAAGATTGTAAGCCTGTCCTATGGCTACAGATGAGGGAAGGGCAGGAGAACTGAGACGGCTCAACCCCCAAGATTCAGGAACATGATGCTTCTCTTTCAGAGGTTGAATCTGAATAACAGGGTATACACTCCCTCAGAGCCTCTACCACCAAGCTAACAATCTTCAAGACAACAAATACTGCTCAAAAAAAGATAAAAAGAAAAAGAAAAAGGCAAGAGAGGTAGAAGAATGAACAAAGAGATCCACTCCAGGGCACAGAGCCAAAAGAAGACTTAAAATTAAAAACTGAACATACTTTATCCTTCCAAACCAATACTTACTGAGGCCTATGAGAGCACACAAAGGTGAACGACGGCAACAACAAAAATGACAAATTTTAAACCCAGCTCAATTCCTATCTAAACTAACTCAAAGCCTCTATCAGAAGACTAGCAGAACTTATGCTTATTTCCAGGCTTACAACATCCTTATCTTGGTCTCTACTGATTTATATAACATCTAAATTAAAAAAAATACTAATATTAACACAAGGTATAAGTGAAATGAAGTCGCTCAGTCATGTCTAACTCTTTGCAACCCCATGGACTGTAACCCACCAGGCTCCTTGGTCCATGGGATTTTCCAGGCATGAATACTGGAGTGGGTTGCCATTTTCAGAAACATACTCAGAAAAAGCAAAACAATCATAATAACGGAACTCAGGTATGCCAAGATGTTGGAACTGCCTGACAAGAAATTTAAAGTAACTATGGCCAATGTGTTAAAGATTTTAATGGAAATACAGGAGAACATGAAATCAATGAGTTAGTTTCAGTAGAAAAGATAGAAACTATTGGAAAGAGACAGATGGAAGTGCTAGAATTAAAAAAACACAGTATCAGAGATGAAAAAATGCTTTTCATGGGATCATCAGTAGACTCAACACAATGGAAGAGAGAATCAAAGAACTTGATCAATAAATCAATAAGAGATCTATTGACCTCTACAGATCAATAGAAATTACCCAAACTGAAATGTAAAGTGATAAGAGTGGAAAATATTTTAAAAAGGAAAAAAGAGCATCTAAGAGTTGTGGGACAATATCAGAGACCCTAATATATATGTGATTATATTCTCAGAATGAAAAGAGACCAAAAATATTTGAAGGTATAATGTCTGAGAATATTTCACAATTAACAATGGACCCTAAACCACAAATTCTGAATGCTCAAAGAACACCAAGCAGGATAAAATAAATATCACCCCAGCCTCCATAAAATCTTCCTGGCTAGAGACAAAGAGAGTATCTTGAAGACAATCAGAGGGAGAAAAAAGGAACATTTTAATCAGAGAACAAGACAGGACTAACAGCCAGATTCTTGTCAGAAACCCAGTAAGCTAGAGGAGAATGAAATAATGTTTTGTCATCAATTTATTTTCCCTCAGTTCCAAATCGACCCTCAATATCTTGATCTTTGAAAACTGTACTGGCCTTTTATTATTCCTTTGCTTGTGGGTATGATGCTAAACTTTGTTCTCAAAAGGCATCAGAAAGACATTTTAGAAGGAAGTAATTTGGGGACTCCACTGCGTTCTTAATAAGTTCTTGCAGTGCCCATGGCTTTTCTTGTGCTTACCTAGAATGTGGATGGCTTCTCCTGCATATGCTTAGTGATTTGAACAGTCATCAGCTCAGTTCAGTTCAGTTCAGTCACTCAGTCGTGTCCGACTCTTTGCGACCCCATGAATTGCAGCACGCCAGGCCTCCCTGTCCATCACCAACTCCGGGAGTTCACTCAGACTCACGTCCATGGAATCGGTGATGCCATCCAGCCATCTCATCCTCTGCCATCCCCTTCTCCTCCTGCCCCCAATTGCCTCCCAGCATCAGAGTCTTTTCCAATGAGTCAACTCTTCGCATGAGGTGGCCAAAGTACTGGAGTTTCAGCTTTAGCATCATTCCTTCCAAAGTATACCCAGGACTGATCTCCTTCAGAATGGACTGGTTGGATCTCCTTGCAGTCCAAGGGACTCTCAAGAGTCTTCTCCAACACCACAGTTCAAAAGCATCAATTCTTTGGTGAGCAACATCAAGAAACCTGGAGATTCCCCTGGCAACTCTGTTGGAAGATTTAATAGGAAAATATCCTCAGTGAGTTATATTACTGTGAGCAACCTTTTATGACACCCTAGAGGCCATATTCCTAGAAAGGTCCAAATAGTGCATTTCCATCACATTCTGCCAAAGCAGGACTATATCTATTCTCTTACATTCAATAAGCCAATCATCTCATGACATCTCCAATAAATCTGGGTCTTAGTCCTAGGATGAAGGTATTTCCTTCCTTTTTCTATCTCAGCCTAGGGATAAGCACTACTTCCTATATTTGCTTTACAATTCTCTTAATTCTTCCTAACCAAACTTTTGTTTCTCTGATTCTCTGTTTTAATCTAACAATTCCTTATATCAAGTTTTACCTGTTCATATCACTGTATTTTTGGTAGTGTTATATCAACCCTGGTTGATATACTATAGCATATACTCAAGACCCTCCCCCATCCACAAGAGCTTTCCTCACCCCTTCCATGGTTTTCCTCTTCTGTATGTAGTTTTTTACTTCCAGGTCTTCAGAAGAGAGACAGAGGAACATAGAGACAAAAATAAATAGCTCAGAAGTGGATTATGGGACTACTTCCCACACTTTAGGCACCAACCTAGATGCAAGTAAGCTAGTAGAGTATTACTTTATTCCCAGGAAGAAAATATTGGCTTAATAAGTATGTAGCCAGCCTCTGCAACAAAATATTAAACTTCCTGTGTTCTAAACTGATGTATATAATACTTCTCTCACCACCCACAAATATTTCCCCTTTTTTTTTAAATCTATTTCTCAGTAAGTGTTACAGTCATTTATTATTTATCAGTCAAAAACCCTGTGGTCCCTCATAATGCCTGGCTCTCTTAAATTTCAACTCTATCAGTGGATTCTGTTGCAAATCTAATTACCTTCCTCATGTGTAAGCCACATGAATCTCTGCCCTGGACACCTGCAATGAACTCCTAATTTCTAGTTGGCTTCCCTGCTATCACTTTTTCTTAACAGTATATTCTCTTCAGAGGAGTCTGTAAACATCTCAGAAAATCCATCTTCATTATCAGTCGAAAATATCACCTTCTATTGTGATTGTACTATTTGTCAGACAACTAATCACTACCAGATATTATTATATTATTTTTCCTATTTTATTAATATCTTAATCACTAAAACTTAAGTTTCATACAACAAAGGATTTTCTTTCTCATTCCTCACAGTGCCTCTAAAGTTCTAGAAACTGAAAAGCTTATTAATATTAGTTGAATGGATCTATGAAGAGAATAAAGCAGTCAGCCACACTTGGGTGGATGTGAGGCAAAAAAAAGAAGCAGAATTAACAAAAAGTCTTTTATATTTTTTTTAATAAGGAAACAATGTATAGTACATTTGGGAAACTGTAATTTTCAGTGAAGAAAGAAAATAGAATGTGAAAATATTAATGATAAAAGATGAGGGGGATGAGACAGACAGGGGTTAAATAGAGAACTGCAGTGTTTGGATTTTGTTACAAGCAGAATAAAAAACACATTAGTTGTTTTACTTTAGTAGGGAAGTCAACTGATTAGATCTGTGGCTTAAGAGGATCTCATCAGCTGCACTGTGAATACATTAGAGAGAAGAGATTGAAAGAAATGGACACCAGTGTTAACCAGTAGTCTAGCTTAGATGCGGATCTGGTTTGGATCAAGATGATGGTGGCTGGAATAAGGAACAGAAAGATCAAAGGATGCTTCAGAAATAAAATCAACAGAATATAGTTTTGTTTTGTTTTTTATGAGAGAATGAGAAGCAAGTGTGGATCTTCAAATAAAGACGAAGTTAATTTCAACTCCCCCCAGTTAACAAAAATGTCACTTTCTAGTTTTTACCTTCAATCACAGCGAAAAATGCCAATAGTTAGTCTCTTTAAATTTGATAAAAATAAAATCTATATGATAATAAAAGTGGCTTTCTTAGTCATGAAAATGAACATTATCCCATTTGTTATTTTACTTTAATGTTTTTTTGTGTGTGTTCAGTAGGTCAAGGAACCACCCTTCCCAAAGACTCCTAAACATTCCCACAACTTGCTACCTAAGTGTTCTTGGGTAGAACAACATTCACAAACCCTTGAGAAAAAAAAAAAAAAAAAAGATAAACACCTGCCAGACACTGGGAGCTGTTTAAATATTATTATAACATGCAATATAATTATAACAATTCAATCTCCTGGAAAATGCAATAACCAATTTCCCTGCTTGGTACAAGGAAAGTGAATGTGAAATATCCAGGTCATACAACTTTATCTCTGGTATTCTGTCAAACAAAGAACTGCTACTATGTATAAGGAGGATATTTTAATGAAATTTTACAGTCATAATTCTTGTCTTATTTTCCCCTCAACACAGATCAGAATACCATTTCAAAAATAAGCCCAGGGAATTCCTTAATTTTATAAGTAGAAATAAATGGTTAGGTATGGGAAGGAGTGGTATTTTTGAAGCCAATTCCATCATTTTGAAAATGATAATTTGAAATTAAGCATAGTTTCAGACATAGAAAATAAATTTATGGTTACCGAAAGGGAAATGGAGGAAAAAGTTAGGAGTTTGGGATTATCCCATACACACTGCTAAATCGCTTCAGTCGTGTCCGACTCTGGGCGACCCCATAGACAGCAGCCCACCAGGCTCCCCCGCCCCTGGGATTCTCCAGGCAAGAACACTGGAGTGGGTTGCCATTTCCTTCTCCAATGCATGAAAGTGAAAAGTGAAAGTGAAGTCGCTCAGTCGTGTCTGACTCGTAGCGACCCCATGGACTGCAGCCTACCAGGCTCCTCCATCCATGGGATTTTCCAGGCAAGAGTACTGGAGTGGGGTGCCATTGTCTTCTCCTCACATACACACTACTATATATAAAATAGATAATCAACAAGGACCTTTTGTAGAGCACAGGGAACTATACTAAATATCTTGTAATAACATATAATAAAAAAGAATATATATATATATATACACACACACATATATATGCATAACTGAATGACATTGCTGTACACCTGACACTAACACAAAGTTATAAATCAACTACATGTCAAAAATTAAGAATGATTAAATGATTAAAAAAAAGAAAAATTAAGCATGATTTCAATATCAAGATCTTTTTTTCTTACACATCTTACAGCTTCAAAACTGGTTATAAAATTTGTGGAGTCCAGTGTAAAATGAAAATGTGGAGTCACTTTTTAAAAAAGTATTAAGACTTTAGAAATGACAACAGTAGAACACCAAACAGAGGCAGAGGCCCTTCTGAGATTAAGGTCTTGCTCCTACATTTGAAAAAAATGTTCTTCACTTTGATCTTTATTTGTAAATGATTGTGAGTTGAATTTTTCTTTTCATTTTAGATAGTTCATCCTGTAACTCTGCTTTTCCAGCCAGGCAAACTATGTTCCTGAAAATGCAACCTGATCTAACATAGTTAACTGAAAACCTGGGCATTTCTTTATATCACTGACTATAAAAACAAACTCTAAGCATGATAGAATTTTATGAAATAGCATCACCCACTCGATAGACATGAGTTTGAAAAAATTCCAGGATAGTGAAAGACAAGAAAGCCTGGCATACTGCAGTCCATGGGGTTGCAAAGAATTGGACACAATTTAGCAACTGAACAACTAATGAGATGAGTCTCATCTCTTTAACAAGACTCTCAACTCTTTAATTTGCTGTCTTAAGCTGTCTATATCTTTCAAGTCATTGGAAAAATTGCTGCTGGTTTCAACAATTTTAACAGACATGACCAGCCACTCCACCTAAAACATTTGTTATTAAGAAAGACAGTTGTTAAAAGTTAGATCAGGCACTATTATACTGAATTTACTGACCAATGCAATTAAAATGGCTGATCTAGTAATCCTTTGTTTTCTAAAATTGGTGAGATCCTCAGCTGTTGGCTCTGCACTGAAAAGAGGAACAGGGGGAAGGAACTGTTTCCTCACTAGCCTTTCCACCAGGTTAAGCTCCTCCCTCTCTCATCCTGCAAGGCTGTTTCTAATTTCACAGGAGACCTTGAAGCCTCTGCTTTTTCTCTATATCACAAGCTAGAGAGCCTCTTTACTCTCACTTTTTTTTTCTGTTTTATTTCTTGACCGTCAAACCTCTCCATCCAGCCCTGATATTAGTTACGCCCACACCACCCCTTTCAGGCAACATACATACACACACAAACACGCACACACACCTCTATACTAAATTCTCCAGTCTCACCAGAACTGAATATATGACAGATTGGAAAAACTCATGATAAAATTCAAATATACATTCCATATAGCCACAAAGGACAGTGGCCGGTGTAGCTTTTATTCAGCATATGACAGAGTAGAGGAAATCTGCTTATGCAATTATCCCCCACCTCCTTTCTTGTTGAAATGTCAAATGTCAGCTTTGACCACTGTGATTGTCCTATAGCAAGGTTAATTTCCAATGTAATATTGCCTTTGAAGCCAGGCTTATTCAATGTGAGATGAAGTGGAGATGTATTGATTACTTAATATCTGAATATCATTGATATTTTATCTTTTAAAACTGTTCAATTTTAAATTTTATTTTAAAATTATTCAGCTTTAAACATCTTATATTTTAAGAAAAATAGTAGCTTCTATTATACAAATCTGGAGAAGGCAATGGCACCCCACTCCAGTACTCTTTCCTGGAAAATCCCATGGACAGAGGAGCCTGGTAGGCTGCAGTCCATAGGGTCGCTACAAGTCAGACACAACTGAGCAACTTCACTTTCACTTTTCACTTTCATGCATTGGAGAAGGAAATGACAACCTACTTCAGGATTCTTGCCTGGAGAATCCCAGGGATGGGGGAGCCTGGTGCGCTGCCGTCTATGGGGTTGCAGAGTCAGACATGACTGAAGCAACTTAGCAGCGGCAGCAGCGTTATATAAATCTAACTTTCTATTTTTTTCTGTCTTCTCTTTTTTAAAAATAAATTTTTGCTAACTTCATCATATCTCTGAACTATTTTGTCTTTCAATCACAGAAGTCAATCTCTATGGTTCAAAACAGAAATTTCTTCTTTTTCAAACTACAGAATGTTATAAAAATTCATTTGTAATCTATGTTTACTTGTAATAATACTTTTAATAATCATTTCTAATCTATGTTTACTCCTCCTTTGTTCAAAAAAAACATCTTTCTGACCTTAAGGTAAATCAATCATTAATTTATGAGTCATGATCCTTGGTGAACAGAAAGTGAAACTGAAAGTCACTCAGTTCAGTTCAGTTCACTTCAGTCGCTCAGTTGTATCCAACTCTTTGCAAATCCATGAATCGCAGCACGCCAGGCCTCCCTGTCTAACACCAACTCCCAGAGTTTACCCAAACTCATGTCCATCGAGTCGGTGATGCCATTCAGCCATCTCATCCTCTGTCGTCCCCTTCTCCTCCAGCCCCCAATCCCTCCCAGCATCAGGGTCTTTTCCAATGAGTCAACTTTTCCCATGAGGTGGCCAAAGTATTGGAGTTTCAGCTTCAGCATCAGTCCTTCCAATGACCACCCAGAACTGATCTTTAGGATGGACTGGTTGGATCTCCTTGCAGTCCAAGGGACTCTCAAGAGTCTTCTCCAACACCACAGTTCAAAAGCATCAATTCTTTGGTGCTCAGCTTTCTTCACAGTCCAACTCTCACATCCATACACGACCACAGTAAAAACCATAGCCTTGACTAGACAGAACTTTGTTGGCAAAGTAATGTCTCTGCTTTTTAATATGCTATCTAGGTTGGTCACAACTTTCCTTTCAAGGAGTAAGTGTCTTTTAATTTCATGGCTGCAATCACTATCTACAGTGATTTTGAAGTCATGTCTAATTCTTTGTGACTCCATGGACTATACAGTCCATGGAATTCTCCAGGCCAGAATACTGGAATGCGTAGCCTTTCCCTTCTCCAGGGGATCTTTCCAACTCAGGAATAAAACCTAGTTCTCCCACACTGCTTGCAATTCTTTATAAGCAAATCATTTATTTAATTTTAACTTGTATCATAGCTGCTTAAGTAGATTTGCTTGACTCAGTTACTGTGATTTTCTTTTACCTTTACTTTTGCAAAATATCTCTCAAATAAAAACAAAAAACAAACAAAAAAAAATCCTTTGAAAATGCTAAACCACAAATTAAATTGCATTATTATTTCTATAATCATGCATACATACACATACACCTTCAAAAAAAAAGAGAGAGAATTAATTTAATCTCATGCTTGTTTCAGTTAAATCTGAGCATAAAATGTATCTTTTACATCTCAAGATCAAGATTATGGTCTTAGTTGAAAATCATTTGGGTTCTGTAAAAAGGTCACAGATGAAGATGCTATCATACAATAAATGCTAATTTGTTTTGTAAGTTGAAAACGTATGCACCAAAATTTTGTTTCCAATGTGAGTGGAGAGATCAGAAAAGAAAGCAACAGCAGCTAGGTTTTTGCTAAAATGACGATCTTAGTGTTGGATATCAGAGCTTACAAAGCCAAAATCGGTTATAGTCATGAAAATGTCTCTTTCGTTTTTTAGATATTAATATTATTAGCATAGAATCATATTTTAACTTCATTTCAAAAATCAATGAATGCAATCTTATTTGAAGAATACAAGTTTCTAGCAGTATTAAAAGTAGATACTGGGGCTCTCTGTGCGCATAGGTATTTCCGAGATAATTGTTCCAAATTACGCTGTCTCATCGTAGGCAGTGGATATTCCTTTAGACATATATCTCCTTATTTTAGAAGTAAAAAGAAAAAATAAGCAATAAGATAAATATGGGAGGAAAATCCTAACCAATCATCTAAAAGAGATCATACCTACAGGCAGTCACATATTATGAACAAAACACGTGATTGACCAAGTGAAAGAAGATATACACTTTTTGTCTCAGAATTTTTACAGAGACATAGGTATTGCCAAGTTGAAAGAAGAAAATGCATTAACGTTTACTATGTTTTGCCTTACTTTACTGCAATTTGAAAGGGCCAAGAGAAGAGATGGTGTTAAGTGGAAAATATAAATCTGGATAAAAAATTCTTCAGGCCAATGAGAGATTTGCTGTTCCAGAAATACTCTTTAATCCTTCTGATATAGGCATTCAAGAAATTGAGATTCTGTCCTATTCAATTCATAACCTACCTGAAGAAATGCTGTCTTATTTTTAAAAAACATTGTTTTTACAGGAGGAAAGTCTGGTCTCTTTTCCCAGGATTTAGTCAGAGTTTCGATGGCTCAATCCAACAGATTCCAATGTTTCTGTTGTGCTGCCTGACAACCCTATTATTTATGCCTGGGAAAGTGGAAAATTGGTATCAGGGAATGATGATTTTGAAAATACAGTGGTAATAAGAAAATATTATGAAGAAAATGGATATAGCATCTGTGAAGAGAAACTTTGTATTGAAGAACAGTTTCTTAAAGTACTGACTGATTGTGATAAAGGTTTTAATTTTCAGTATTCTTTTTAAAGGAAGTTAAGGACCTGTGTTACTGCTCATCCTAAGATAACATCTTGAATTTAAGTAAATACTTTGATCCATGGTTAATTTTCAAAGGTTTCTTAGCTAGGTTAGTAAGTAAACTGTAACTCAGCCCATATTTTCATTTCAGAGCTAGACTTACTATAATAATGATTATGCTGTTTCTAAGAGAAAGTTATCTTTCATTAAAAGATGAAAGAGTGAGTACAATTTAAGTTTAATTCTCTATAGCCAAAAGCACAAACTTAACTGTCCCACTGGTCAGATTTCCTTAGAAGATCATTTTGTGTGACTAGCTCGGAATTGACCAGAGTGTGTTGAGGCTGATATGACTTCTCTCTTTTAGAATTAACCACTTTATTTTTTTTTAATTTTTTTTAATTTTATTTTATTTTTAAACTTTACATAATTGTATTAGTTTTGCCAAATATCAAAATGAATCCACCACAGGTATATTAACCACTTTATTTTTAAATTGCAGTTTTTACTTACTAAAGTTGTAAAAAGTAATCTATGTTTGTGTAATGTTTATTTTTTAGTTGGCGTAAATTTGAAAGGGTGAAGATCAAAGCCAATTTAATAAAGTGATTTTGCTCATTACTGTGTTTCAGAAATGCATTATTTCACTCATAAAAATTCTGTACTATTTTTAGGATGAAATTCTTGTGTCATTGGGCTCATGTATCAAATTCCTAGCAGTCCTTTAGCTAGAATCATGTGCCTACCCCATGGCTTCAGATATTTTAACAGTCCTACTAAGAGAGCATACAGTGAAAGAAAGTAGTTTCCCAAAGGAAAATTAAAATGAAAAAACAGATGGGTGAAAGAGCTATCCATTACAATTACGTTTGGTTTCTATGGATGGTCCTTGACTTAACAATGGTTCCACTTAATGATTTTTTGACCCTACAGTGGTGCAAAAGCAGTATGCATTTAGTAGAAACTGTTCTTCAAATTTTGATCTTTGTCCAGGAGAATAATATGTGATCTCTTACTTTCTTATGATTCTGGGCAGTGTTTGGGCACATTGATATTCATTGTTGTAGAATCTTATCTCATAGTTTTCAAGTTTCTGAACATTAGCCATCATCTCCAGCCATGCTGCTGCTGCTGCTAAGTCACTTCAGTCATGTCTGACTCTGTGCAACCCCATAGACGGCAGTCCACCAGGCTTCTCTGTCCACAGGATTCTCTAGGCAGGAATACTGGAGTGGGTTGCCATTTCCTTCTCCAACCATATCTTCATGCAAAGTGAACAAGCAGAAATGCTGATTCAATTTTTCCCTTGCATCATTTCCCTTCCCCAGTGCAGGTTAGGCTTGCCCAGTAGCTTGCTGTGTCAAGCGGAAGTGGTCTGTACAAGACTGGACTCAGGAGAGACACGTTAGTCACATGAACTAACACTTAGAGCATTTACTCTTCCCTTATATGCAGAGTACATCATGAGAAACGCTGGGCTGGAAGGAGCACAAGCTGGAATCAAGATTGCCGGGAGAAATATCAATCACCTCAGATATGCAGATGACACCACCCTTATGGCAGAAAGTGAAGAGGAACTAAAAAGCCTCTTGAGGAAAGTGAAAGAGGAGAGTGAAAAAGATGGCTTAAAGCTCAACATTCAGAAAATGAAGGTCATGGCATCTGGTTCCAACAGTTCATGGGAAATAGATGGGGAAACAGTGTCATACTTTATTTTTTTGGGCTCCAAAATCACTGCAGATGGTGACTGCAGCCATGGAATTAAAAGACGCTTACTCCTTGGAAGGAAAGTTATGACCAACCTAGATAGCATATTGAAAAGCAGAGACATTATTTTGCCAACAAAGGTCCGTCTAGTCAAGGCTATGGTTTTTCCAGTGGTCATGTATGGATGTGAGAGTTGGACTGTGAAGAAAGCTCAGCGATGGAGAATTGATGCTTTTGAACTGTGGTATTGGAGAAGACTCTTGAGAGTCCCTTGGACTGCAAGGAGATCCAACCAGTCCTTTCTAAAGGAGATCAGCCCTGGGATTTTTTTGGAAGGAATGATGCTAAAGCTGAAACTCCAATACCCTGGCCACCTCATGCAAAGAGTTGACTCATTGGAAAAGACTCTGATGCTGGGAGGGATTGGGGGCAGGAGGAGAAGGGGACGACAGAGGATGAGATGGCTGGATGGCATCACTGACTCTATGGATGTGAGTTTGAGTGAACTCTGGGAGTTGGTGATAGACAGGGAGGCCTGTCGTGCTGCGATTCATGGAGTTGCAAAGAGTCGGACACGACTGAGCAACTGAACTGAACTGATAAGCTATTGGACTTCCCTCATAGCTCAATTGGTAAAGAATCTGCCTGCAAATGCAGGAGACCCCAGTTTGATTACTAGGTAGGGAAGATCTCCTGGAAAAGGGATAGGCTACCCATTCCAGTATTCTTGGGCTTCCCTTGTGGTTCAGCTGATAAAGAATCCACCTGCAATGTGGGAGACCTGGGTTCCATCCCTGGGTTGGGAAGATCCCCTGGAGGAGGGAAAAGCTACCCCTCCAGTATTCTGGCCAGGAGAATTCCATAACTCTGTAGTCCATGGGGTTGCAAAAAGTCAGACACGACTGAGCGACTTTCACTTTCACACTATTTACCTTTCCCTTAACCCGCGTCTGACCAAAGAGAAAAAATTCAGACCTGGTTTATGAATGGTTATGCACCATATGTATGGCTGGCACCAGCCACAAGTGGAGTGCTGGCATAAAGCTGAATTATCACAGCCATGGCTCAGATGGTAAAGAATCTTCCTGCAATGCAGGAGACCCGAGTTTGATCCCTGGGTCAGGAAGATCCCCTGAAGAAGGGGAGAGCTACCCACTCCAATATTCTTACCTGGAGAATTCCATGCATAGAGGAAACTGGCAGGCTACTGTCTAAGGGGTCTCAAAGAGTTGGACAAGACTGAGTGGCTAACACTTTCATTTTTCAAATATGTTAAGTGACAGAGTTGATCTGCAACAGCAAACTTCTTTTTTTTTTAATGTTTAAAAACCTTTTTAGCACATAATCAATTGCACAGAGAAAAAGGGCTCTAGAATGGCTTTCACATTAAAAAGAATGAAAATTATACCATTTGAAGCAACATGGATGGACTTAGAGATTTTGTTACTGAGTGAAATAAGTCAGGTAGAGAAGGAGAAATATTGTTGGACATCCTTTATAAGTGGAATCTAAAAAGAAATGATACTAATGAACTTGCAAAACAGAAACAGACTCAGAGACTTAGAATACGAACTTATGGTTGCAGTGGGTGGGAGTGGGGGTGGTTTGGAGGAAGGGATAGTTGGGGAGTTTGGGGTAGACGTGTACGCAGTGCTATATTTAAAATGGATAGCCAACAAGGACCTACTATAGAGCACATGGAACTCTGCTCACTGTTATGTAACAACCTGGATGGAAGGGGAGTCTGAGGGAGAATGGATATATGTATATGTACAGCTGAGTCCTCTTGATGTTCACATGAAACTATCAAAACAGTGTTAATTGGCTATTGCTCCTTGCTTAGTCACTTCAGTCGTGTCCGACTTTCTGCGACCCCATGGACCACAGCCCGCCAGGCTCCCCTGTCCATGGGATTCTCCAGGAAAGAATACTGGAGTGGGTTGCCATTTCCTTCTCCAGTGATAAAGTATGAAGTGAGTGAAGTGAAGACACTCAGTCATGTCGAGCTCTTTGCGACCCCATGGACTATAGCCTACCAGGCTCCTCCATCCATGGGATTTTCCAGGCAAGAGTACTGGCGTGGGTTGCCATTTCCTTCTGCATAATTGGCTATATTCCAATGTAAAATAAAGAGCTCAAAAAAAAATAAAAGAAAAAGAGAAAAGTTTGTTTTTGTTTCTTGCTTGTTGTTCATGGAAGTTGCCTTCTGCTTATACTTTGGTTATTAGGCCTGAAATTTTTGCTGGTAGTATTCTTAGTAAAATTTTCTTTACTCAGTCCTATCAACTTATTGCAACCACATTACTATAACTTGATTCAAGCAATCACCTTGAAATAATTTGTACTTAATTTTATTAGTGTATTCAATTTCCCTTGTGAAGACAAAACTCAAAGTCATGTTGAGACCTATCCTAACTTTATAGCTAAATATTTGGGGCTGCACTAAAAAAAAAGTTACATTTTGCCAACAATATTTGCCTCACATTTAGTTATTATTTGTGTCTTCTGCTAGGATTTTAATTAGGATTTTTATCAGATATTAAGCTACTCACATAGGATAGAAGAAAGAAACTGTCTAAGTTCATTTGGGCTGCTCTGACAAAATATTCAAACTGGATGGCTTGTAAGCAACAGAAATGTCTTGCTTCTAGTTCTGGAGTCCAAGATTAAGGCGGCAGCGGGTCTGGTAGCTGGCAAGATGGCACTTCCTAGAACGCTGTCTATTTGCTCTACCTTCACATGGTGGAAGGGGCAAGAGAGCTCTTTGAGACTTCTTTACAAGAGTATTAATCCCACTCATGGGATTTCACCATCATGACCCAATCACTTCCCGAATATCCTACTTCCAAATTCAGTCACCTTGTGGGTCAAGATTTCAACATATAAATTTGGGGGGCAATAAATATTCATACCACCACAGAGCTCAGAAATTTAAAGATGCATTCTGACACCGGGCTATAGCACAGACCAGCTCCTTGATCAAAGGCATAATTGTTCTGATATTTAGGCTTCATCACTGACATAAAGGGGTAATGGTACCCACCTCACTAGCTGATGGTGAGAAGGATTCAAATGAGAAAATTACACTGAGATGCTCTTATCAACGCTGAACTTAATATGGTCTCCAAGAGGCCATTATTAAAATGTAAAGAAAGGAGAAATGATTGTTTAGGAGAAGGGAACTGGCCATAAACAGAATTCCCCATTAAACACATTAGCAGATATCAATCTGACTGACTGTCTGTCCTCTTAGAACAGGAAGGTGATCCCAATGTCAACTGATACATTAATAAGAGAATGAATTCAACCATAAATAACAATCCAGAGTCATAAAATCCTGGGTTTGAGTCCTAGCTTTCTCTTTAGCTGTACACCTATATGCAAGTTTTTTAGGCTTTGTCTCATTTTCCCCACCTGTAAAATGATGACAACAAACCTCTCATAGGGTTATTGGGATAATTTAATGAGTTAATATATTTAAAATGCTCATAACAGGGCATGATGCATAGTAAGTGCTTTGTGCTGTACACTGTTATTCGTATCATGCCATTTTCCTAATAATGGAGCATATAGTGGCTGATTGAGAACTTGATTGTCAAAATCAGGCCATAGCTAATGGAACAGACAAATACAGAATTTGTACAGGTAACAGGGATATTTTTATATATTACTCTTTTTCCAATGCTATGGCTAGTTTAGTTAACAGCAGTGGACAAATTTAAGTGATAATTAATATTATGTACTAAAGTAGATGTTTTAAGCCTGGGAGTAAATATAAGAATCAAAAATTTGAATCAGGATGTTCTGTCTTTATATTTTCAAATTTTCCTGTCTGCATGGGCAATAAATAAGACAGAGGGCAAAATATGTTAGGGATAGGAGGAACCTATACTCCTTAACCCTGTTTCATGAGCATTTCCCTCTGATTGACAGAACTTCACAGACAATATAGATGTATAGCTCCTTTCAGTCTTCCAGCCTCTGTTGTCCAGGTTTCTCATTTCTTTCTCTCACATCTTATGCTGAATTCTCACCTTTTCCTTTGACATGCTCAAAAATTCCAATTTTCTCTAACTTTTCAATAGCGATTGGTTGTTTTTCTTTAGGGTGAGTGTTACTATAAGGGGATCTTCCTTCTCATTTAATATCTTTCTTTTTAAATGCAATAGCTACAAGATGCACACCTGAAAACCATGCTTTTTATTTAAGATTTCACAAAAGTACATTTTACATTATATAACTAAACTACAGAATTTAGTGCAAAAATTAATGCAGGTTTTAATTTTCTTCACTATAAAGCCCCTCCCTGGAACAATATATTTATTACATCAGGAGTGTTTTTCAATAACCTTAAACCAAATTAGAGAGTAAGGAGAGAAGGAGAAATGTGAAAAGAGAGCTTGAAAGCTTGACAAAATGTCCAATATGCACAGAATCACTTTTAGGACAATTTACGATCTCTCACTTCATGCACAAAGTGTTAGGGCTGGCACTAGAGAGGAAGAGTATCTTAGCTCTTTAATTACTAGCCCTTGGGCTTTTCCTAATGGAGAAAAATAGACTCCCTCAGGTTCCTCACCTTTTGATCAAGTTTACTTACAGAAACCTGGATGCTTAGTGTATCCTGAGTGTTTGTTTTCATTTAATTTTCAGGAAAGACTCTGGACATTGATTTCTCCTTGCATTTCATTTAAAGTGAATTCTCAATTGTGGATGATAAAACCAGAGCCAAAATCTTTGCCTTGAGCACAAACCAAAGTAAAATCAAAGCATTTCTGAGAGTGTGAGTTGTTCAGTTAAATTTGCTTAAAAAAAAAAAATCATCAAGCAATTGCACTGCTGAAATGGATCAGACATGGAGGCAGAAATCAGACGAGAAACTCTTGGTACGCCAACTTGTGCAGTATAATTTTCACATCAAAGAATTTCAAAACAGGATTTTTGCCAGTATCTTAACTTTTAGCTAGCTGACTCAAATCCTTTCTGGAAGTAAGTAGGTTATAAATTATAACTACATAAATAAATAAATCACCCAGTTCAATCACCCACCCCACCCCCATCTCATCCTGCATAGTTAGGGTCAGAGCTTCCTTCACATAAAGGCTTTTCTCCTTCACAAAACTGAGTGGATATATGTGAATATCCAGGCAAAAGAAGAACTTTCCGGAAGAAGGAACACCATGTTCAGTGGCCTAACGGTTTTGAAAAGAGGCCTGGGAGCTTTTACACAAAGAGTTCAACATGAGGCGAAGCCTGAGTGCACTAAGGGATGATGAGAACAGGAATGCAAATTGAGATAAGTTTGAGAAGGAAGAGTTTCTATACTACTGTAAGAACTTTATCCTGAGAATAATGCAATCCAGAGGCTGGATAATTCACACTTGGTTTATAGACAGTTTTTTTCCTCACAACCTGTATAAATGTGTATGACCCTGTTACTTATTCTAGCCTCAGTTTAGACATCTATAAATGATGGAATACAGGTTAAAACTCTATGCTTTATGTGTATATGACCTATTTACCTACATACACATCTTCTGAAGGAAAGTTATTAAATTTCTAACACAAAACTACAGATTTTAATCCTAATAATTATCTGGAATATAAACATTTTTATAACGTCTATGTTTTCCAGGTGGATTTACCACCATATAATCCCATTTACCAGAGAAGGCAATGGCACCCCACTCCAGTACTCTTGCCTGGAAAATCCCATGGACGGAGGAGCCTGGTAGGCTGCAGTCCATGGGGTCGCTAAGAGTCGGACACGACTGAGCGACTTCACTTTCACTTTTCACTTTCATGCATTGGAGAAGGAAATGGCAACCCACTCCAGTGTTCTTGCCTGGAGAATCCCAGGGATGGGGGAGCCAGGTGGGCTGCCGTCTATGGGGTCGCAAAGAGTTGGACATGACTGAAGCAACTTAGCAGCAGCAGCAGCAATCCCATTTACTCTATTTACACAATATAATCTAGGCTTTCTTGATACCTGGTCTTTCTTCACTTGAGGCTTTTGTCTGCAACTATTCTGACCTCATGTCTATTAAAGTAATGGCTACTCCTTAGATCCCAGCACAAACTCTCCATCCTCTAAGAAATCTTTCATGCATCCTCACAATGAAACTAGAATCATCTTTCTTTAAATTCTGAGAGTATTTTGATGCTTTTTGTACCTTTTCTGTCTTCACTTCAGTCACTGTTTCTTACTATATTACCAGCTACTACAGAAAGGATAATCCTATGCTAATATTTACTACTTTCTCATATACTTTCCCTTGTAACTCTGAAGTGTTTTATACATACAAGTTTTTCAATAGTACTCTGTGGAATGTTATTGAATGCCTAATTCTAGTCACTTGATAGAGAAGGCTATGTTGTTATTTAACAGTGCTTAAATATATGAATGGTTTCACTGAGATTAATTTTCATGCTGTAAGTAGGAAAATATAAATAAACAGTATCTATGGGAGCAAGGAAGAAATTCTCAATAGACTGCAATAGGGAGAGGCAAATGCAGCTTTCTTGGGGAGATATTTTAAAGCTTATTCCTAATTTATAAACTAATCATCCTGGATTCCTATATCAAAGCCCATTTTCCTCGTGAAGGTAGTGCATACACAGAGTGCTACATGGGAAATCAGAAGACCACTCTTCTAGGACCAGGTCTTCCTCTCCATTAGAGTTTAACTTGGACAGGTAACTTAACCTCTTTAGCTATCACATCCTCTTCGTAAAAAGGAAGACAGATGTCTATGCTTTCCATTGAGAAGTTTCTTTTACAAATCAATAGAAAGAAATAGACTTCCTTGGTGGTTCAGTGGTAAAGAATCTGCCTGCCAGTGCAGAAGACGCAGGAGATAAGGTTTCAATCCCTGGGTCAGAAAGATGCCCTGGAGGAGGGCATGGCAACCCATTCCAGTAGTCTTTCCTGGAAAAGCCCATGGACAGAGAAGCCTGGTGGGCTACAAGTTCATGGGGTCACATAAAGGCAGACGTGACTGAAGCAACTGTGCACACACACACACAGATAAAATATTTTAAAACAAATCATAAATTTTATTCCATCTTTTTTTTTCTTGAGTATGTAGCGGAGATTAATTCTCTATTAACTACGAGGTGGTTGTTTTCTATGTATATAAATCTGTTCTCCTCTTTTATATGATTAATTCTAATTTTCTTTATAGAATGAAGCACAGTGATTATCTTATCCAGGAAGACTTCCTAGATACCCACACTTGTTATATGCTCTGGTGGTTTAGTTACTAAGTCGTGTCAGACTCCTGAGACCCCTTAGACTGTAGCCCCCCAGGTTCCTCTGTCCATGGGATTTCCCAGGTAAGAATACTGGAGTGGGTTGCCATTTCCTCTACCATAGCCTTTTATTGTGATGATCAAAATTCTTGATTTGATTTTCAGTCTCCATTATGATGATGCAAAATCCTTGATTGTGGGGACCACAACTTATATAACCTTTATATCTTCAACACATTGGTATTCACTAAATATTTATCAGCTAAATAAGCTTTGAATGATCTTTCAGCCTTCACTCTATGAGTTGCATGCAGTAATGTCCTAGTTTACAGTATTGTGGAAATTGTGGTACAGTTTCATAAAATTGATGCTGCTGCTGCTGCAGCTGCTGCTAAGTCGCTTCAGTCGTGTCCGACTCTGTGCAACCCCATAGACGGCAGCCCACCAGGCGCCCCCATCCCTGGGATTCTCCAGGCAAAATTGATGCTAGTGGACCTTGGATCTGGGGTCTCATAGACAGCCCAATGCGTATTTATATTTGTGAGAGCTTCTTACCTCCAGAAAGCTTTTCTTTCTCTAGTTTCTTTCACCGATACTTCACAAAATATTTCTCATGACTGATAATGACAAAAAGAAGTATGGACAGAGGGTCTGCTTTGCAAAAAGGCATGCTTCACTTGATAATTTACTTTCCTTAAGTTCCTTCTTAATTCTGTTTCAATATGCTAATCTCCCTGGTTTCTTCATTAAGCCTGCTTTAGGACTGTTTCATATAGAATAGCCTCCCACTCAGGAGAGGAGACTAAACTTTAATGATTGTCTTAGGTCCCCCATACCAGTTTATTTAAAAGCACAGAAATATGGGAATTAAATAGTCTGTAAAGATAAAATATGTTATTAAATGGCATTATTGTCATTGTTATTATTCTCTCATCGAACAAGGAGATGAAGAGCTGAATTGCACACCATATGGTAATTGCTTGGAAGATACCCACAACTTACGGTCACACCTTCAGCATCCAACGACATTGTTTGCTGCATTTCAGGTGCCAGTATGGCAGAGGGCCAGCCCAGGAAAGATGAACTGGCAGAGAGAGAATGACAGACATTAGGCATAAGTACTTTTCATGTCAAGCCTTTGGCATGTTCGTTGTCGAAAAAATCTGTTCTCAGAAATGCCTTCCAAAATACGCAAGTTATGCTATGAAGGCATATGAAAACTCATGCCATCCAGGAATATGTTAATATGAACCATCCTGGGAGATGCCAAATTATAGCCAAGATAATGGGTGATTCCAGATGTCTGTCCAATCCCATTCCTACCGCACAAGAGAAGTTCAGAAATTTACAAAAGGAAAGTTTATATGGAATTTTTAAAATGAATGATGGCTTTATGAAAAAGAAAGAGAAAGAGATAAAGAGTCAATTTTGAAAGATAGAAAGAGTTAATTAAACCTTTATTTTACTATGTACAACCTTCCATTTTCAGGATCTGTATTTAAATTATAGATTTGAATTCTCTCTCTTCCCAGAAGAGGTTGAACATTTGCAAAGATATGGAAGGTGAGATTCTTACTTTAGATGAATTTTAAAATATCTTAGTTTGAATACTGTTGTTCAGCTTACTAAGTGCTTTTTTCACATTACATTATTATACTGAATCTTCCTGAGATTATCTTCAGGTAAATATCATTTTCTATTTCCTTTCCAGATGAAGCATCTCAAAGAAACAGAAATGACCTGCCCAAAGCCACTCAACTAAATTTTAACAGGAGGGGAATCCAAGTCTGTTTCCTATTTTCAATAGGAATGATCTCAAGCTGTGTTTGATCTCAGCTGTAATTTTAGCTGTGTTAATGGGTCATCATTTATTATAATTTTCTTCTGGGAGTCAGTTTATTAGCTCCAAAATTGTTATTGGGGATCTAGCAAGTGATATTCCCTTTATGAATTATAAAATTTATTTATAAGCCATGCCATAACTGCTTGATTGCTAGAAAGTAATGGTAAGAATGATTTTCCCATATCTTTAAAGTAAAAAGATTTAACTCTGTTGAAATGCTCAAAAGCATAAAACAAGCCTGTATCACAACTATTTCTCCAGCTGATATTTTTGACTCACCTCACAGGCCTGTCTTAAAAGAATCAGCAAATCAAACTCTCTTCCCTACAGTGAGCTAGACTTTCAAGATGTAATAGAACATTAAATGTAGAAATACTTTGGAATGTTTTCAGAACAGTAGATATTTCAATCCAAAAGTGCAGCTGAATATTCATGGAGCTTTCTTTTTTATTTAACCAAACGTATCCTTGGAAAACACAAATTTGGGACAATAGTCATAACATCTAAGGCAGCAAAATTATCATATGGATAAACATTTGCTTCTTTCATAGCTGCTATGTTATATATACACACACAGATACACATGTGAATATGCACGTATGAGATTAAAAGCACATTTACAGCTCTAATTGTATTCCATGAATCTTTCACTATATCCTGGCTATGAAAGCTTTCTTAATAAAGAATATAAAGATAAAATATCCCTATATTGAAGTCATTTAAAGATTTTCTATTGTGAACTTATCCCTGGCCTGGGCACTGTTGTGGTTAGAAAAATAATAGAAGGTGCTTCTTAAGGACTGAGCACTTCAGCAGAGAATCAAGATATATATTTAAGAAATACGTGTGTACATACTCAATAGGGCACTATGAGTGTTTTAATTAGTAACATAGAATAGCCAATTCTGCACGTGTTACTGATTATGCACATGTATAAAGTAGCTCCAGACAAATCACTGAGGCCATTCATAAATTGCCCTCCAGCTTCCTGACCTTTGGAGTTTCAGGAACAATTCAGTGGCTATTTATTCAGTGCACAGAGAATTTCGGAATAACACTGGCCCAGGGTTTTTCAGAGCAGCTTGCATTCCTCCTTTGGAGCTTGCTATGGGTGGAATTGTGTATCTTTAATATTCATAGGTAAAAGCTCCAGTGTGCCTGTTTTGGGAGATAGGCAATTAAATTTAAATGAAATCGTCATGGTGCGGCCCTGCTTTGATTGGAGTGGTGCCCTTCTAAGGAGAGATACCAGAGAGCTCTCTCTCTTTCTCTCTCTCTCTCTGCCAAGTGAGGACACAGAGAGAAGATGGCAAGGCAGGAAGAGAGTGCTCCTCAGGACCTGAACCAACCAGTAGCTTGACTTGGGTGTGCCAGCCTCCAGAATTTTAAGAAAATACATTTCTGCTGTTTAGCCTCCTCTCAGCCTGTGATATTTGGTATGGCACCCCTACCTGACTAAAATAGGCTTTATCACTGAAAAGAACCTAAGGGCATGATCTACTCTTTGACTAAACTCCCCTTTGATGTCTCCACTCTGGCCATGATGATTATATGTGCTGGGCCAAGACATGCAACACACCACTGGGTTTGCTGTGTCTCCAAAACCAGCACAGCTCACGCCTCACCTTCTTCAAGCTATTTAATAAATGACACCTTCCTAGTGAAGACTTCACTGACCATTTTAGATCGCATCCCTCTTCAATATCCCCTGTCTGTTTTCCCTGCTTTTCTCTTTTAAATTTATATTCAATTTACATACTGTATGTTTTACTTGTTAATCAGGTTTATTTTTTTTTTCTTTCCTAACTGGAAAGAAAATATCAAGATAGGAAAGGTTACTGTTTTGTTAATTGCTATATCCTAAATACCCAGCACATTATTAAGTACTCAATTAGTATAAATCATGTTGAATATAATGTTATCATAGACCTTATAGAATTCAGAAAGGACAAGAAGAGGTTAATAAAGGTTAGAAACCAATGGCAAAGCAGCCTATGGAGTGTTATAATATAGAGTTCATTCTGGGATTCAACAATTCAACAGACGGATCACTGATAGTGAAATTGAATTTGTAATAAAAAAAAAGAACCTCCCAGCAATCAGTTCTTGAGAACACACTATATACCTGGTTCTAGGATTAGTGACCTTTAGAAACTCATAGTCACAAAAGAACAAAAGAGAAAGAGGAAAGAAAAATGGAAAGAAGAAAGAACAGAAAAGTAACGAAACAAAAATAAATATGATAGATAATATTATTCTTCTCATTTACTAGAGTTATAAAGTCAATAAAAAGATTATCTCTTGCTATTACTATTTTTGTTTTACAATTGTATTAAAGAATATATATTGTATGTAAACAGAACAGCAGAGGGAAGGGAAAATGGGAAATGAAAAAATATTTTTTCATCAAGTTTAAATTTACTTCTTAATATGTATGCAAAACCATAGCTAAAATTGCAGCAAAGGCTAATGGGGAAAAAGCAAGAGAAATGGAAATTGTATATTATATACATTAAGAAACAGTTACAATGACTACTCAAAATTAATATAGAAATATCACAGAAATCAAGAGCAAATTGAACATTCGGTATATTGACAGTAATTGTTGCTCTTCCAAATGCACCCCAGAAAAGACAACTTCCAGAGTAGAAATTAAGGATATGAAGAAGATGCACATGTTCTCAGAATTTCATTTTATTTATTTTGGAGGGGATAAATTAGGATTAGCATTAAGAGATCTAGAATATCATATACTCAGCTTCTCCTTGATATATATTAGCTGATATTCTTTTTTTTCAATCCTTATCCTTCTCAGCATAAAAAACTTTATGAAGATATAGTAGGAAGGAAAGCAGCTTAATAGGACACACTACAGCAAACATTATTGATCAATTTTGTTTTACTTGCAAGAATGATTGAATGTGTAAGTAATTGAGATGTCATTTTGTAGCATGAGCATTTTATTTTCTGGCGTGTGTGTTTTCTCAAAGAGAATTTATTTGAGAGAAAACAAAGAACAAGAGATGATGAATTAAACAGGGAAAACATACTATTTGACAAGAAAACTTTTCTCAGTCACCCTCTTGATTTCATGGCACCATCTTGTTTTATCCATGGTGCAATTTTGCCAGCTCAAGGCTAAGCAAATATTCTCTTCCAGGATTTCTCACTTTCCCTTCCTACCTAAATACTTTACTCAATTCCATCAAGCCACTTATTTCTGCTTCTATTAGTGCTTTGTGCCTTCTTTCTCAAAATTTACTGTTTATTAAAATGTATGCTATTTATTTGTATTTGTGTATAAATAATTGGTTAAGTTTTCACTTGAAATGTGGACAGTATAAGCCTAAACATTATTCGCCAGCAAATACACATGCAAGCATCCCCAAAGCATTATGTACTTTAAGAGAGGACATGGAAGAAAGTGAGAGGATGGTACTCTGGCATGGGGCAGGCTAGGGGGGGAGAAAAACAGCCCCCTCTTTCTGTAGATGCAAGGTTGGTGGACATAGTGACTACTGTTTAAGTGAAATTGTGCAAGAATGAATAAACCATCTAAAAATATAGTAATCCTGTCTCTTTCTTTAGGCTTTTAAAATCCCAATTGTTTTATCATTGTGCATAAAATGTAGACAAATGTTTGAAAGCAGAAAAGAAAACATTAGCATTAAAATTATGTCTGACTTTAGATTAAGGCCAAATGGGTAGTCACTATGAATGTGATTTAAAGGAATCTAACTCAAAAACATCTTCCCTGTCTCTTCACTAAATTATCTAGTATTGTTTTATAAGAAATTGTTTCCTTTAAGTTACAGGACTATTTCTAGTTAAATTGAAACTGAAAAACAGTAAACCAAATCAAAGATTAATGTAATGTCATTGGGATTAAGTTCTTTTCCATTATTAATATTGGCTTTCTCAAAAAGGAAGTCCACAGGTGAGATGTTACTTCAAAAGAGAAGATAATGAATGTTTAAGACAAGCGACATCTTGGATTTAGTTTTACAATTCTGAGTATTTAAGGAAAGGCATTGGGGTCTCAGGGAAGAAGAGGCACCAAGACAATGATTATTACAGAGAACAATTGGAAATATTTTTGGACACTGTAATTGTGCCTGAGTGTATAAGGACTAAGACATAATCACTGCCCTCAAACAGTCTTCCCATGCCATATGACAAGTTCTTTAATATGTGTATGTCCTGGTTACCACGAAAGCCCTAAACTTCCAAGTTAGAAGATTAGGGTTCAAATGTTGCCTCTGCTTTATTAACTGTGAATCTTTGTGCAAACCACATAATTCTCTGAAGCTCAGTTTCTTCATCTAGCAACCTCTTTCCATTGGGTCATGTGTATTGTTTAAGTGATATCCATACTTTTGTAATCTGTAAAACATTAAGAGGTCGGGAATTGTCACAGAAGATAAATATTTACTAATTGTTTTGTCCTGTATCCACCCTCAAAACCCACTGTCAGCACTATATGTCTGAAGATAATACTGGATATCAAGTGTTTCTTTTAACAAGGGGATAACAAAGGGAAACTAAGAAAAGAGAGAAATGCTGTCCTAAGCATACAAAGGAGGGAAAGAGCTTTCCTGAATGGGATTCCTCATCAGTGGAGACTTCCCTGGAGATTTGGTAATCACCAGAGCCTTTAGTCCATAGAAAGGACTTCAAACAGCCCAAAGAAGGAATTGAGAATATTTTCACAGAAAGTAAAAGCATCTAGGTTTCTCTGAGGTTGGTATAAAGATGTGTATAAGAAGCATTTTGGAAAATATAAAGAGAAATAATGCTTCTTAGAAGGATTTGTATCCAAAGTACAGATTTTAATATTATTCTATAAACAAGGAAATACTTCTGACAAGAATAATGACATAAGATACACAAGCTTGTTTGAAATAGACAGAAATTAGAAAGAACCCAGGTATCCAGTGTGGAAGCTAGTGTAATTGCCCAAGGATGGGATAATAATAGCTCCAATTTTAATAGGGAGTGAGGGCTGTAGACAGGGAACAATTGCAATGAGAATGGAAGAGATTTGATTAGCTATAACTGAGTGTGCTTAGTCATTCAGTCATGTCCGACTCTTTGAGACCCCGTGGACTGTAGCCCTCCAGGCTCCTCTGTCCATGGGGTTCTCCAGGCAAGAATACTGGAGTGAACTGCCTTGTCCTCCTGCAGGGGATCTTCCTGACCCTGGGATCTAACCCAGGTCTCCTGCATTGCAGGCAGATTCTTTACCATCTGAACCATGATGGAGCCACCAGCGAATCCCTAGATATAAATAGAACTGAAAAAAATTGAGAGCTGAATGAGGATGATGAAGGAATAGTATAGTAGTTATAGAACCAAAAATGTCTCACTCTTGGTAGCCATGGTATCAGTCTTCTATTTCAAGTCTTCATTAAATAGATGATAACAATGATGCCTGGGTAGCATCACAACAGTTTTAGGTAGGTTTTCTGCTTTTCAGTTTACGATTTTTCTAAACTTCAACAACAACTGCAACAACAAATTCAATTCTGGAATAGTAGGAAGAGAGAACCACTTTTAACTGTCCATACAAGGACAGAATTAATATGCTTACATAACACAGTCTTATCTTGATGTGAAACAATATTTAAGTAGAATTTGCCCATAAGTAAACAGATATAAATGAGAGATTAAAATACAGAAGAGAATCTAAAATACACACACACACACACACACACACACACACACAGGCTTCCCAGGTGACTCAATGGTAAAGAAACTGCCTGACAGTGCAGGAGACATAGGTTCAATCCCTGTGTTGGGAGGATCCCCTGGAGGAGGAAATGACAACTAACATCAGTATTTTTTCCTGGAAATTCCATGAACAGAGGAGTCTGGTGGGATACAAGTCAATGGGGTTGCAAACAGTTGGACACAACTGAACAATTGAGCACACACTCACACTCACATGTTCAGATGTGTGTACATATATATAAATGAATCACATTGCTGTATTCCCTGGGAGGGATTGGGGGCAGGAGGAGAAGGGGACGACAGAGGATGAGATGGCTGGATGGCATCGCTGACTCGATGGACGTGAGTCTGAGTGAACTCCGGGAGTTGGTGATGGACAGGGAGGCCTGGCGTGCTGGGATTCATGGGGTCGCAAAGAGTTGGACATGACTGAGTGACTGATCTGATCTGATCTGATCTGATTCCTGAAACTAGCACCACACTATAAATCAACTACATTTCAATAAAAGTTAAAAAGAACAGAAAACAGAAATTATAAATAATAATATATATTTGAGATTATTTTAAATATGCTTTGGATTCCAATCCTCAAAATATTCTCATTAGCGTTTTAGCTGAAATATATTTCTGCCTTGGGGAAAACTATTGAGTCTTACTATTACATGCAAAATAGGGCTCAAATTTGTAACAACGATATACAAGCCTACCCATTATGTAACCTTCTTCTTATTACTCTAGGATTATCTCTTACCTGTCTCTCTTTCCCCAATCTATGATCCAAACAGAGGAAATTCTTATATATGTGCCCAGTATGAGTGGACTAAAAAAATTCCTGGAGGTGCTGTCTGAGTTTTGACTGATATGTGGAGAGAACTGAGAAAAGGGGTTGAGAGTGGGATGAAGAGGAGAAAGTATTTCATACAAAAGAAGAAGCAGAAGTGAAAATCATGGGATGTGAGACAGAACGTAGTGTTCAAAAAACTTTCAGAGATGCAATATAACTACTAAGTGAACTGTTGTGTGGTGGTAGGCAAAAGTGAGATCACAAAGGGCCTGGTGCATCTTGAACCATTTTAAAGTAATTACCTATATTTCTTTCAAAGAATAAACCCAATAGTGGTTATGTCATATGATTTTCTTGGGGTTGGGTTCCAAACCTAACATTTTGCTGCCCATTAAACATACTAGATAGCATATTCAAAAGCAGAGACATTACTTTGCCAACAAATGTTCTTCTAGTCAAGGTTACGGTTTTTCCTGTGGTCATGTATGGATGTGAGAGTTGGACTGTGAAGAAGGCTGAGCACCGAAGAATTGATGCTTCTGAACTGTGGTGTTGGAGAAGACTCTTGAGAGGTCCTTGGACTGCAAGGAGATCCAACCAGTCCATTCTGAAGGAGATCAGCCCTGGGATTTCTTTGGAAGGAATGATGCTAAAGCTGAAACTCCAGTACTTTGGCCACCTCAGGCGAAGAGTTGACTCATTGGAAAAGACTCTGATGCTGGGAGGGATTGGGGGAAGGAGGAGAAGGGACGACAGAGGATGAGATGGCTGGATGGCATCACTGACTCGATGAACGTGAGTCTCAGTGAACTCCGGGAGTTGGTGATGGACAGGGAGGCCCTGTGTGCTGCGATTCATGGGGTAGCAAAGAGTTGGACACGACTGAGCGACTGATCTGATCTGAAACATACTTAGCAAACATTTCAAAGAGAAAAACATATTATTTGGATGTTCTATAATTCTTAATCATTTTAATAATTTAAACAATCACCTTTCAAAATACCATGAATTTGATGATTTATTCTTTTTGGGATCTGGTATGGACACCATAGCTGTGAAAAAAAAGAGAAGCGAAAAGCAAAGGAGAAAAGGAAAGATATAAGCATCTGAATGCAGAGTTCCAAAGAATAGCAAGAAGAGATAAGAAAGCCTTCTTCAGCAATCAATGCAAAGAAATAGAGGAAAACAACAGAATGGGAAAGACTAGAGATCTCTTCAAGAAAATTAGAGATACCAAGGGAACACTTGATGCAAAGATGGGCTCAATAAAGGACAGAAATGGTATGGACCTAACAGAAGCAGAAGATATTAAGAAGAGGTGGCAAGAATACACCGAAGAACTGTACAAAAAAGGTCTTCATGACCCAGATAATCACGATGGTGTGATCAATGACCTAGAGCCAGACATCCTAGAATGTGAAGTCAAGTGGACCTTAGAAAGCATCACTACGAACAAAGCTAGTGGAGGTGATGGAATTCCAGTGGAGCTATTTCAAATCCTGAAAGATGATGCTGTGAAAGTGCTGCATTCAATATGCCAGCTAATTTGGAAAACTCAGCAGTGGCCACAGGACTGGAAAAGGTCAGTATTCATCCCAATCCCAAAGAAAGGCAAGGCCAAAGAATGCTCAAACTACTGCACAATTGCACTCATCTCACACGCTAGTAAAGTAATGCTCAAAATTCTCCAAGCCAGGCTTCAGCAATATGTGAACCATGAACTTCCTGATGTTCAAGCTGGTTTTAGAAAAGGCAAAGGAACCAGAGATCAAATTGCCAACACCTGCTGGATCATTGAAAAAGCACGAGAGTTCCAGAAAAACATCTATTTCTGCTTTATTGACTACGTCAAAGCCTTTGACTGTGTGGATAACAATAAACTGTGGAAAATGTTGAAAGAGATGGGAATACCAGACCACCTGACCTACCTCTTGAGAAATTTGTATGCAGGTCAGGAAGCAACAGTTAGAACTGGACATGGACCAACAGACTGGTTCCAAATAGGAAAAGGAGTATGTCAAGGCTGTCTATTGTCATCCTGCTTATTTAACTTCTATGCAGAGTACATCATGAAAAATGCTGGGCTGGAAGAAGCACAAGCTGGAATCAAGATTGCTGGGAGAAATATCAATAATCTCAGATATGCAGATGACACCACCCTTATGGCAGAAAGTGAAGAAGAACTAAAAAGCCTCTTGATGAAAGTGAAAGAGGAGAGTCAAAAAGCAGGCTTAAAACTCAGCATTCAAAAAACTAAGATCCTGGCATCTGGTCCCATCACTTCATGGCAAATAGATGGGGAAACAGTGGAAACAGTGTCAGACTTTATTTTTTTGGGGCTCCAAAATCACTGCAGATGGTGATTGCAGCCATGAAATTAAAAGACACTTACTCCTTGGAAGGAAAGTTATGACCAACCTAGACAGCATATTCTAAAGCAGAGACATTACTTTGCCAACAAAGGTCCATGTAGTCAAGGCTATGGTTTTTCCAGTAGTCATATAGAGATGTGAGAGTTGGACTATGAAGAAAGCTGAGTGCCAAAGAATTGATGCTTTTGAACTGTGGTGTTGGAGAAGACTCTTGAGAGGCCCTTGGACTGCAAGGAGATCCAACCAGTCCATTCTGAAGGAGATCAGCCCTGGGATTTCTTTGGAAGGAATGATGCTAAAGCTGAAACTCCAGTACTTTGGCCACCTCATGTGAAGAGTTGACTCATTGGAAAAGACTCTGATGCTGGGAGGGATTGGGGGCAAGAGGATAAGGGGACGACAGAGGATAAGATGGCTGGATGGCATCACCGGCTCGATGGAAGTGAGTTTGAGTGAACTCTGGGAGTTGGTGATGGACAGGGAGGCCTGGCGTGCTGCAATTCATGGGGTCATAAAGAGTCGGACATGACTGAGCAACTGAACTGAACTGAACTGATGGACACCATATCTTCACAAGTTGTCTATCTCATCTTTTTTAGATTTTATATTCTGTCCCTAAAAGATCACCATATATTGATCTCTACCAAATTATTAAAAGATATTTTTATATTCATTTGGCTCAAGGCAATTCAAAAATTTATTTCTGGATTGTATTTATATGATTTATTCTTTGTATGAAATGCTTGGAGTCTTTCACTGTTTTGTTTGTTTGTTTTATGTTTGTTTGTTTGTTTTACATTGAAGATTATTGAACAGTGTCAGGAATATAGTAGGAATTCAATGAATGTGTTGGATAAGATCTATTACTGATCCTGTTCATGATGCCAATTGTACTTCTATATCTCACTGTGTGCACTGTTCACTGAAACCATGGTAAGCAAGGTGCAAGCGAAGAGGCTGGAAGAAAACTTGAAAAGCCATGGCAGCTGTAGACATGTCATTCTCTTCTGGCTGGTGCAGCAGCTGTAGCAGCAGACACACTACATCCTCTGCTCTCATGACTCAATGGACACAGCCATGACACGGGATTAAATGCTGCTGCTTTCTAGGTGGAGCTCTTGTATCCCTACAGCACAATGTAGCTTGTGATGTGGATGTGCAGTGATATAAATGATGTCAGCTGTTACACAGTCATTATTTACAAAGCATGGGGTGAGAAAGACTGAATATGCCATCTTGGCTAATTTGCTCTCTCCCTACATAAGAGAACTTAGGAAACTATGTGATCTCACCCTAGAATAGATGGTAGAGACAATAACTGATACATGAGAGGACCAAAGGATCAACTAATTAAAAATTAAAGAAACATTTATTGATGACATATGCTGTACTCAGCCTTGTACAAGTCACTAGGCCCATTAAGAAACAATAACACAATATCACAAGCCTTTATTAGCTTAACATTTAGAGAAAATAAGGAACAATTTAAGAAATATCATGAGGACACTGGGCCAGATGTCAGTTATCCTAAATTACAGTAGAAACTAAGTAAAAAAATAGGTAATAATCAAACCGTGAAATCATGAAGAAGAATAGTTTCTTAGTCTGAGAAACAGCCTATACTCTGGGAGATTTACATAAGAGCCTATACTCTTGAGAATAGTTTTTAAACAAAGGAGTATGAAAAAAAATCTATCTGAAATTCAATAATTTCACATAATTTTAATCCAACTGAAAGAGAAATTTTCAAACATTATCAGGAAGTGTGATAGATTATTTCAAAAAATAACTTCTTGGAAGTCTCAAATTCCAATTATTTGTCCCCATGAGTCTATAGAAAACACTGTTCAACTTCCTTGGTTGCTCAGCAATAAATTTAGGAATAAGAAAATCACTGAAGAGGAAACTGAGCATTGGAAGAATCAATATAGTGAAAATGAGTATACTACCCAAAGCAATTTATAGATTCAATGCAATCCCTATCAAGCTACCAACAGCATTCTTCACAGAGCTAGAACACATACTTTCACAATTTGTATGGAAATACAAAAAACCTCGAATAGCCAAAGCTATCTTGAGAAAGAAGAATGGAACTGGAGGAATCAACCTACCTGACTTCAGGCTCTACTACAAAGCCACAGTTATCAAGACAGTATGGTACTGGCACAAAGACAGAAATATAGATCAATGGAACAAAATAGAAAGCCCAGAGATAAATCCACGCACATATGGACACCTTATCTTCGACAAAGGAGGCAAGAATATACAATGGATTAAAGACAATCTCTTTAACAAGTGGTGCTGGGAAATCTGGTCAACCACTTGTAAAAGAATGAAACTAGAACACTTTCTAACACCATACACAAAAATAAACTCAAAATGGATTAAAGATCTAAACGTAAGACCAGAAACTATAAAACTCCTAGAGGAGAACATAGGCAAAACGCTCTCTGAAATACATCACAGCAGGATCCTATATGACCCACCTCCCAGAATATTGGAAATAAAAGTAAAAATAAACAAATGGGACCTAATTAAACTTAAAAGCTTCTGCACATCAAAGGAAACTATTAGCAAGGTGAAAAGGCAGCCTTCAGAATGGGAGAAAATAATAGCAAATGAAGCAACTGACAAACAACTAATCTCAAAAATATACAAGCAACTCCTACAGCTCAACTCCAGAAAAATAAATGACCCAATCAAAAAATGGGCCAAAAAAATAGACATTTCTCCAAAGAAGACATCCAGATGGCTAACAAACACATGAAAAGATGCTCAACATCACTCATTTTCAGAGAAATGCAAATCAAAACCACTATGAGATACCATTTCACACCAGTCAGAATGGCTGCGATCCAAAAGTCTACAAGCAATAAATGCTGGAGAGGGTGCAGAGAAAAGGGAACCCTCTTTCACTGTTGGTGGGAATGCAAACTAGTACAGCCACTATGGAGAACAGTGTGGAGATTCCTTAAAAAACTGGAAATAGAACTGCCTTATGATCCAGCAATCCCACTGCTGGGCATACACACTGAGGAAACCAGAAGGGAAAGAGACACGTGTAACCCAATGCTCATCGCAGCACTGTTTATAATAGCCAGGACATGGAAGCAACCTAGATGTCCATCAGCAGATGAATGGATAAGAAAGCTGTGGTACATATACACAACGGAGTAGTACTACTCAGCCATTAAAAAGAACACATTTGAATCAGTTCTAATGAGGTGGGTGAAACTGGAGCCTATTATACAGAGTGAAGTAAGTCAGAAAGAAAAACACCAATACAGTATACTAACGCATATATATGGAATTTAGAAAGATGGTAACAATAACCCTGTGTATGAGACAGCAAAAGAGACACTGATGCATAGAACAGTCTTATGGACTCTGTTGGAGAGGGAGAGGGTGTTAAGATTTGGGAGAATGGCATTGAAACATGTGTAATATCATGTGTGAAACGAGTTGCCAGTCCAGGTTCAATGCACGATACTGGATACTTGGGGCTTGTGCACTGGGACGACCCAGAGGGATGGTGTGGGGAGGGAGGAGGGAGGCGGATTCAGGATGGGGAGCACATGTATACTTGTGGCAGATTCGTTTTGATGTTTGGCAAAACTAATACAGTGTTTCAGGTTTAAAAATAAAATGAAATTGAAAAAAAAAAAGAAAAAGAAAACTGAGCACCAAAATCTGGGCTCACTTTTCTGGGTTTTACTTTTCTCCAAGCTAAAATTATCCCAGGCTGTCAGAACTTTGCATAGTCCCTATTGTTTCACTACAGATTTACTCTTTTTTTTTTTAAATTTTTTTTAAATTTTATTTTATTTTTAAATTTTACATAATTGTATTAGTTTTGCCAAATATCAAAATGAATCCTCCACAGGTATACATGTGTTCCCCATCCTGAACCCTCCTCCCTCCTCCCTCCCTATACCATCCCTCTGGGTCGTCCCAGTGCACCAGCCCCAAGCATCCAGTATCGTGCATCGAACCTGGACTGGCAACTCATTTCACACATGATATTACACATGTTTCAATGCCATTCTCCCAAATCTTCCCACCCTCTCCCTCTCCCACAGAGTCCATAAGACTGTTCTATGCATCAGTGTCTCTTTTGCTGTCTCGTACACAGGGTTACTCTTAATATTTTGTCTAACACTTCTAGTTGCTCTCAAAGAGACAGCAGTCCAAAACATCTAGGCTGCTTTTACTGAGAGAGATATTCACCAGATGATGCTTTTAAGTCCTTGAATGTCCTAAAATTCTGGTGCCAAGAGTTCCAAGGACTGGACTCAGTGCTTCAGGCTAAGGGTATCCTACCTTTGAAATAACAGAATTAGTGGCACTAAGAGAAAATTAAGTATCGGAATACAGAAACTTCCCTGAGTCTATTCAGAATTAGAATTTACTTTCACAGTCATTGTCAGTAAGTAGTAATTCTACTTGGATCTCAGAGACTCTCACTTTAATTCTGTTTTTTCCAGAAAAAAAAAAAAATTCTTTTTGAAATCCAAAATTTTAAGCTTCTTTTAAATTTCAGGAAGTGAAGTCAGTCCTGGGCAAAAATTTTGTTTTCAGTGCCCTTGCAGCTAAGGGTTCTATTGCCAAGACTTTTGCTCTATTTTTATATTCCCAGAAACATTTGTTCTGTTTCCTATGTGTTCAAAATATTTCAGTGCCCATAATTTTCTCCTATAGATTCCATGTTCTTGAATTCCTTTAATTTTTTCCTTTCTTTCAAAAGTCTTATCCCATCACCTAGCAATTTGGGGTTTTTTGGTACTTTCTTATAAGTGACTACTTTACTATATTTTATAGTATTGCACAATATATAGTATTGCGCACATTGCAAAGTGACTAGCATCCTTGATGCATGAGCACTAAACACCAGAAACAATCCTCAGGCTTGTTGTCTACCCTTCCGATTTGAAATGTAGGTGTGTTTAAAGACGATGAAATGGTTAGGAGTTGAAGATGGGGATTAGATGCATTTAATTAGCCATTTTAAAATGCATAACTTTTAAATTGAAATTGTAGACTTGCTCAAGTTTCTCAAAATAATGTTATTTTAACCTCAGTAAAATAGAGGAAGAAAATAAAAAAAAATCTCCCATATCTGTCTCAAGTATTGCATTTATATTATAAAATATTATTCCCAGCACTAGTGCAACAGTTTTTAGATAATCTCAAGTATAAAATAGCCTTTCTTTTAGGAGGAAAATGTGACAAATCATTGCTGAGGCCAACTTCTTGAAGCATGAATGACTACTGGTCTATGCCACCAAAATATACTGAGTTTGCAAATATTCTTGCCTTCCCTTTTTTCTTTTTTTCTTTTTTTACATTTCCATTTATATATTTGCTTGGTAGAGCAAACCAAAGAGTTTTTCTTGGCTAAATTCCCATCTGTTTAGATATATATCCAGTTCCCCAGAAGTTTAGCTGAGGTCAGATAAGGTACCAAATTGGTTTAGTTTAGTGATCTAAATAAATAATTAAATTCAGTAAGTAAGAACACTCATTCAGCTTGATGTTCGATTTGTTATACATCAGGGTTATATGAACAGAAAAGAAATAATTTAAAGACTCCAATATATACCACTGGCCAAAATGGATAAAAAGCTCAGCAGAAAAAGAGATTTGCTGTGTCAGCAATATTTTGCTTCTTCTCTCTACACTGAAAACAACTCAGTGTTAGTTGTTATAAAGTGAAAAAAGGCCTTAAAGCATGCATTCCAACTTCAAGGAATCATAAAATATTTAAAATATAGCCATGGTAAACTGAAATTAAATTATTTTATTGCAACTAATAAAGAAACATGGATTCTGAAGGATTAGTTACTACTGGAAATATAAGAAAGTAATGAAAAGGAAGGAAGATAATGAAAGGAAAGGAAATTTATTTTGATACTAATCATAAAAAGAATTACTCATATAGGTGAGTACCATTGAAATTTACCAATCTATGTTTAGAAATTCGTAATAAAGTTCATAATCAGTTCATCACAAAGCTTACTGTCTTAAAGGTAGATCTTACTAAGTAACTTTTGGTATTTCTTTATATAACATGGAGACACTATTATAATTTTCAGTGTTACACATTAATGCTTTTGCATGGTATTGAAGAAGAAACAAATGATTTTTCTTTCACTGGTGTATGTTTGAATTTTGACTATTCTTTTAAATTTTTACTAATTCTTCCTGACAGCCATTACTTCAAGATGCAGTTATTATGCTTACCTATAGCAAGATCACTCTACTTAACATTTTCCTTACTGAATTTGTCATTCTGTTTCATAGACTTGAAAAGTAGTTTACAAAATTCTTACACGTGTGTGTAATAGTAGGGTGGATATAATACAATCTGTGAATCACATCATGGTCTGAGGTTAACCTACTATGAATAAAATAAATGTGTGTGCACACTTTGTGATATTTACTTTGGACTGCTTATAGAATTTATATTGAGTTTTTGATTTGAGAAAGTGCAATCTGTCAGATAATAGACTTTGGGAAAATGGGGAAGGGAAATTTTCCTTTCTAGTGAGAGTAGACTGCATAACTCATACCAATATTCCAACTGACTGTAACTAGAAATACAGACAAAATTTAAATTTATTTGACATCTGTATGTGATGTGTGCATTTGTGTGTACATGCATATGCGTGTGTGTGTGTGTAAAGCACAAAGCAACAAAAAGCTAAAAAAACTGAAAAATTCCCAACATAAAATGAGAGCAGATTGGAAGAAAATGAAAAACTTGTGTTTGCTTTTCCTATAGGGAATTTTAGTTTCCAGAGATGGAACCTAGGAGATAGAAGAGCACTTTCAACAATTCAGAGAAGTTACAGATATAAATATTGATATCCATGGCGCCCTAAGGAAGGTCTTTGGGATTCCACAAATGTGTACCATTGAAAAATAATTCTGAACTTCAAAAGTAGAAAGTTTCTTTTAAAGATTGCAGTTAAGTTTCATATACTATTCTTCCTCAAATTGGACCAAGAAGGCCTTGGATTTCTAGTGGACCCAGGTACCTAGCAGGAGGAAAAGTAACTTTTAGAGAGAAACATCATTCTAAATATTACTATATCTGTAAATATTTTTACTAATGCCATCTCCAGCATACAATTAACTACAGCAAGACTTATTTGAAGAAAAGTAAAATGTAAACTTTTTATTCAGAAAACAACTATATTAAAGCCTTATCAAATGCTCTAGATTTGGGATTATTTAGCTGTGACTTTCAAAATATCTGTCCCTACTCTAAAAAAGATGGAGAAGATTCTTCAGATAACTGAAAATTTAACAAAATTTTTAAATCTTAAAACTATAAAATACAATAATTGAAAATAGAAACTTAGGAAATACATTTGCAGAAGGCAGTGGCAACCCACTCCAGTACTCTTGCCTGGAAAATCCCATGGACAGAGGAGCCTGGTAGGCTGCAGTCCATGGGGTCGCTAAGAGTCAGACACGACTGAGTGACTTCACTTTCACTTTTCATTTTCATGCACTGGATAATGAAATGGCAACCCACTCCAGTGTTCTTGCCTGGAAAATCCCAGGGACGGGGGAGCCTGGTGGGCTACCGTCTCTGGGGTCGCACAGAGTCGGACACGACTGAAGCGACTTAGCAGCAGGAAATACATTTAACAACAAATTAGACACAGCTGAAGAGATAATTAATGAACTAGAAGGTAATATTAAAATGAAAAATATAGAGAAAATAGGGTAAATATAACATTAAATGGATTTAGAATGCAGCAAAAAAGTTGTGCTTACTTGCACTTAGAAACCTAGAAGATGAGAGAGAATGAAGCAAAAATAGCATAGCCAGATATGTAGCAGTAATATAAGGGTGTGATATAATGGCACATAAAATCCAAAACTGATGAAAGACAGCAAGCCACACACATAAGAAGCTCTAAAAAAGCTTAAATAACATATAAATCCACATCTAAGCTAATTATCATTAATTACTAAAAACAAACACAAAATCTTAAAATCAGTAGAAAAGAAAACAAAAACAAAAACAACTTCCCAAAGAGAAGCAATTAAGCTGGCCCCAGACTTCAACATAGAAACAAAAGAGCCAAAATATGATGAAATATCTTTAAAGTATTAAAAAAAAAAACTTCCAACCTAGCATTCTAAATCAGCAAATCTTGCCCTCCAGACTAAAGGAAATTAAAATCTGGTGGCAAAAAGCTGAAAAAAAATAACATCAGAATTTTACTAGAGGAAATTGTACTAGAGTTTTCTTTAGCAGAAGAAAAATCATTCCAAAAAGCATTATCAGCAAGGAAACTGGTAAATGTTGACTTAATAAAATAAGAATCATAATTATGTTTGAATTAACACACAATGGGAATTTAATTTCATGATCTACAACTGTAGAACATATATTCTTATGTTCACGCAGCATTATTCTAAAATTTAAACATATGCTGGCAAATAAAACCAGTCCCATCAACATTAAAATGCTTGAGATCATGCAGAGTTCATTCTGTGACCACAGTACAATTTAACTAGAAATCAATAAAAAAAAAAATTATAGAATTACTCTATGTTTGGAAATTTTAAACTGTACTTCTTGATAGTTCATAGTTCTATTGAAGAAATCAAAATCAAAATTAGAATATATTTGAATGTGAATGATAATGAAAATTTTACAACTCGAAAAATGTGGCTAAAAATGTGCTTTGAGAGGGATTTATAGTCATAAGTTTATAGCTATTGTCAATTACCTACAATACCTTTTAAAATCTTGGTTCACATATAACTTATAATAGTTAGAAAATGATTTTAAAAGGTCACAGATATGACACAATGTAGACACAAATGTAGAATAAATATATGTCAAGGATCTCTTATGTTACTAAATAATAAAACTGGTCACAAGAGCATTTGAAAAACTCAATAATACAGGTATTTTTTAAATAAATATTAGAAGTAAAATTGATATATTAAAGACATAATTGCTTAATTCCCAAAAGGCAATCATGTTTAGGTGTATTTTTCTATCAGAGAGAACTTACAGGTAAATGTATAACTTCAAAATATTTAGACTTAAAGTAAGCTATGAAAAGCAAACTTAAATTCATGTGCATTTTCCTAGAGAATTAAATACTTTTTTGAATGTGATCCCAAAATGACATGGAAAACACTAGCTTTTTTTTTTTTTTTTTGGTTTGTTTTTTTGTTTGCCTTATAAGCAGGTTTTGAATGAATTTTCTTGAAACGGCATTCATAAAATTTAAAGTGCTATTACAGGTGCAACAAAGAAAGTGTAATCCCACCTCCAGGCATTCTCAGGTAGTTTGTAAAGCAAGACAAAAATCAAGTACAGAACAACACAAATAACTGTAATTAATCTTCTTCAGCTGCAGTGGAAAGAAGCAAGGAACTCTAGCGATCAATGAGAGGAAATTTTAATTTTCCACAATTCTATATTGATGAATCAATAAATCTCAAATTTAAGTGTCCAAATCTAAAATCTCGAACATTTTCACCATAGAGTCTGTCTCTTCGGGTTGAAACTCTTGAACCTTAATAATAGGTAGGGAAATTATTGAATTTATTTACTTATTTTTATATTACTATCAAAGTCCTTGGATTAGAGTAGATACATCATACATTGGCATAGTTATTATTCTTTTACATATGACCCTTTTGTATTCTTACCTCTTGATCTCCATATACCCTAAATTTTACTATATAGGTACTCTTCTCTCTTAAAAGTGAATGGAGAACTTTCAGGTGTGCAAGTTGGGTTTAGTAGGGGCAGAGGAACCAGAGATCAAATTGCCAACTTTTGCTAGATCATGGAGAAAGCAAAGGGGATTCCAGGAAAAAAAAAAAAAAATCAATTGCTGCTTCACTGATACACTAAAACCTTTGACTTTGTGAATCATAACAAACTGTAGAAAACTCTTAAAGAGATGGGAGTACCAGACCTACTTACCTGGTCTCCTGAGAAACTGGTATGTGGGTCAAGTATCAACAACAAGACATTTGACTGGTTCAAAACTGGGAAATGAGTATGACAAGGCTATATATTGTTACCCTGCTTATTTAACTTCTACGTGGAGTGCATCATATGAAATACCAGGTTGGAAAATGGACAAGCTGGAATCAAGATTATCAGGAGAAACAGCGACAACCTTAGAAATGCAGATGACACCACTCCAATGGTAGAAAGTGAAGAGGAACTAAATAACCTCTTGATGAGGTGAAAGAGAAGAGTGAAAAAGCTGGGCTGAAACTCAACATTAAAAAAAAAAAAAAAATTAAGATCATGGCATCTAGTCCCATTACTTCATGGCAAATAGAATGGGAAAAAGTAGAAGCAGTGACAGTATTTCTGTCCTTGGGCTCCAAAAATAACTGAAGTCGGTGAATGCAGCCTTGAAATTAATAGGCACCTGCTCCTTGAAAGAAAAGCTATGACAAACCTAGACAACATATCAAAAAGTAGAGATATCACTTTGCTGGCAAAGGTCGATATAGTCAAACCTATGATTTTTCCAGCAGTCATGTACAAACATGACAACTGGACCATAACGAAGGCTGAGTGCCAAAAAATTGATGCTTTTCAGTTGTGGTGGTGGAAAAGACCCTTGTGAATCCCTTGGACTGCAAGGAGATCAAACCAGTCAATCCTAAAGGAAGTAACAATCATGAACATTCATTGGAAGGAATGGTACTGAATGTGAAGTTCCAATACATTGGCCACTTGATGCATAGAGTTGACTCACGCGAAAAGACCCTGATGCTGGGAAAGATTTAAGGCAAAATAAGAAGAGAGCAACAGAGGTGAGATGATTAGATAGCATCAAAGACTCAATGGACATGAATGTGAGCAAACTCCAGGAAATAGTGGAGGACAGAGGGGCCTGGCGTGCTACAGCCTATGGAGTCACAAAGAGTCAGACGTGACTTAGTGACCGAACAATGAGCAACACATCCTCTAGTCCTCTCACTGTAGGTAAGGCACTATTCTAGTCAATTTACTTGTCTTTGTTTGTCTAATCTCCCCAACAGTCCTATAAGGTTGGCACTATTTTTCACTCTATATTACTGATGATACCTCATAGGCTCAGTGTGGTTAATAAAATTTGATCAAATTTATCCATCTTATCAAGAGGCAAAACCAGAATTACATCACATGTATTCTTACTCTTATGTTTTTAATCATTCTTTTTTTAGTAACCTTGATTTCTGTCATATGGAAAATTAAATGAAGTATAGAGATCAGAACTTATTTTTTGTTTGCTTGTTTGTTCATTAGTTCTTTCCAGTATCCTGAATAGAAGGCATAAAGCTTAAACAAGAATGGTGACTGTCTGTAAAAACAAAGGAAAGAGGAACAGTGTAATTTTAAATGTGTTTTCAAGAAGATAAGTCATAATACAGACTCTGTGAATGCTTGAACAGTGGATATCCATCTCAGCTGCAGCTTTCAGAGGAGTGCATGTGAGAAAAGATGTGCCAGATAAGTAAATATTCTAATGTTAGTCTTCATATCTGTTATGGGCTAAATGATTGTTCACCACTTCTGCCCACCAATTTGTGTGTTGAAGTTTTCACCTTGAATGTGATAGTATTAGGAAGTGTGGTTCTTGGAAAGCTATTCTGTCATGAGTTAGAGCCCTCATGAATGAGATTAGGGGCTTTATAAAGGAGATGCCAGACTTCTGGCCTCCAGATTGTGAAAAAAAAAAAAAAAGTTTCTGTCGTGAACAAACCACCCACCCTTTAGTGCTTCATATCATCTCAAATTAACTCTGCTCAGAGTTATGCAGCAGCTTAGATGGGCGGGAGTTAAGGGAAGAATGGATACATATATATGCATGACTGAGTCCCTTTGCTGTCCATTTGAAACTATCACAACACTGCTAATTGGCTATGTTATTGTTGTTCGGTAGCCCAATCATGTTCGATTCTTTGCAATCCCATGGACTCCAGAACACCAGGCCTCCCTGTCCCTCACCATCTCCCAGAATTTACCCAATTTCATGTTCATTGCATCGGTGATGCCATCTAGCCATCTCATCTTCTAATGCCCTCTTCTCCTTCTGAACTCAATCTTTCCCAGCATCAGGGACCTTTCCAATGAGTCGTCTGTTTCCATCATATGGCCAAAATACTGGAACTTCAGCTTCAGTTTCATCATCAGTCCTTCCAGTGAATATTCAAGGTTGATCTCCCTTAAGATTGACTGGTTTGATCCCCTTGCTATCCGAGGGACTCTCATGAGTCTTCTCCAGCACTGTAATTCAAAGCCATCAATTCCTTGGCATTCTGCCTTCTTTAAGGTCCAGCTCTCACAACCATACATGACTACCATGAAGACTGTAGCCTTGACTATATGGACATTTGTTGGAGATAATAGCTCTGCTTTTCAACACACTGTCTAGGTTTGTCATAACTTTCCTGCCAAGAAGCAACTGTCTTCTGATTTCATGGTTATAGTCACCATCCATATATTTCAATAAAAAAAGGGTTGAATAAAAAAGGAAAATATTGACTGATAGTAATAAATCTATTTTAGACTCCAAAACAAGTTAACTGCAGTTACCTAAAAAAAAAAAGCTAACTTTAAAGATAAATGATTTTCATAGTAAATGGAGAGCAAAAAAAGAATTCTCAAGGATAACCAGCCTTCTTCCCTAATGCCAAGCTGACTTAATATATCAAATTTATTCCTCTTTACCCTAGACTCCAATTTTAACCTGCTAGGGTTTCCACAGTGGATCTTAGCTCTAGGTCTGTATTATAAGAGCAGTGACATAAAAAAGATGCCATAGAAAAAGAAAATATTAGAGAACATAATACTAGAAGAAGGAATTTTCTGAAACTATCTTTCTTAATGAAATCATTATTACTTACCTTTGGGCCCATGATGTGTTCCTTAGAAGTCTTATGATGTTGACCTGTTTGAAGGATGACAGTGAACTCAAGGATAACTATTAAAGTCAGATGTTGTTACTTTCACCACATAACAAAGCAGCCACAAAATAACTGAGGTAGAATTACCATTTTATTATAATTGCACATTCTGTAAAGAATTTAGGGAGGGCTCAAAGGGACCAAATAATCTATGACCCCATTGAGTTGGGGTAGTCATTCAAAGGCTGGGAGCTAGAATCATTTGGTAGTATTTTTATTCATGTACCTGGTGGTTGATGCTGGTGTTAGTGGGGACCTCAGCTGGGCTAAAACCTAAAACTTTTACTTGTGACCTCTCCACATAACTTTCCTGTGGTCCTCTTCACAGCAATGACAATAGGTTCAAAAGTGAGAGTCCCAAAAAAGCAAGGAAGAAATGTGTGCCAATACTCTTGTGCAAAAAGCCATGTTTTGAAGCTGATAAAATATAGGCACATGCAGGTCAGGAAGCAACAGTTAGAACTGGACATGGAACAACAGACTGGTTCCAAATAGGAATAGGAGTACATCAAGGCTATAAATTGTCACCATGCTTATTTGACTTATATGCAGAGTACATCATGAGATGGGCTGGAGGAAGCACCAGCTGGAATCAAGATTGCCAGGAGAATTATCAAGAACCTCAGATATGCAGCTGACACCACCCCTATGGCAGAAAGTGAAGAAGAACTAAATTGCCTCTTGAGGAAATTGGAAGAGGGGAGTGGAAAAGTTGGCTTAAAGCTCAACATTCTTGACTTCCTACTTTTGCATTCTAGTCCCCTATAATGAAAAGGACATCTTTTTAGGGTATTATTCTAGAAGGTCTTGTAGGTCTTCATAGAATTGTTCAACTTCAGCTTCTTCAGCATTACTGGTCGGGGCATAGACTTGGATTACTGTAATATTGAATGGTTTGCCTTGGAAACGAACAGAGATCATTCTGTCATTTTTGAGATTGCATCCAAGTACTGCATTTCAGACTCTTTTGTTGACTATGATGGCTACTCCATGTCTTCTAAGCGATTCCTGCCCACAGTAGTAGATATAATGGTCATCTGAGTTAAATTCACCCATTCCAGTCCATCTAGTTCACTGATTCCTAGAATGTTGATCACTCTTGTCATCTCCTGTTTGAACACTTCCAATTTGCCTTGATTCATGGACCTAACATTCCAGGTTCCTAGGCAATATTGCTCTTTACAGCATCAAACCCTGCTTCCATCACCAGCCCCATTCACAACTTGGTGTTGTTTTTGCTTTGGCTCCATCCCTTCATTCTTTCTGGGGTTATTTCTTCACTGATCTCCAGTAGCATATTGGGCACCTACTGACCTAGGGAGTTCATCTTTCAGTGTCCTATCTTTTTGCCTTTTCATACTGTTCATGGGGTTCTCAAAGCAAGGATACTGAAGTGGTTTGCCATTCCCTTCTCCAGTGGACCACATTTTGTCAGACCTCTCCCCCATGACCTGGCTGTCTTGGGTGGCCCGACGTGGCATGGCTTAGTTTCATTGAGTTAGACAAGGCTGTGGTCCATGTGTCTGGCCCCATCACTTCATGGCAAACAGATGTGGAAACAATGGAAACAGTGGCTGACTTTATTTTTGGGGGCTCCAAAATCACTGCAGATGGTAATTGCAGCCATGAAAATAAAAGACACTTGGTCCTTGGAAGGAAAGTTATGATCAACTTAGACAGCATATTAAAAAGCAGAGCATTACTTTGTCAACAAAGGTCCATCTAGTCAAGGCTATGGTTTTTCCAGTAGTCATGTATGGATGTGAGAGTTGGACTCTCACATAAAGAAAGCTGAGAGCTGAAGAATTGATGCTTTTGAAGTGTGGTGTTGGAGAAGGCTCTTGAGAGTCCCTTGGACTGCAAGGAGATATGACCAGTCTATCCTAAAGGAGATCAGTCCTGAGTATTCATTGGAAGGACTGATGCTGAAGCTGAAACTCCAATACTTTGGCCACCTGATGTGAAGAACTGACTCATTTGAAAAGATCCTGATGCTGGGAAAGACTGAGAGCAGGAGGAGAAGGGGACGACAGAGCATGAGATGGCTGGTTGGCATCACCAACTCAACGGACATGGGTTGGGTGGACTCCCGGAGTTGATGATGGACAGGGAGGCCTGGCATGCCACGTTTCATGGGGTCACAAAGTGTCAGACACGACTGAGTGACTGAACTGAGCTGAACTGAAAATATAGGTGTTTGATTAATGTTACAGAACATCACTTTCACTGTACTCCACTGGTTAAATCAGTTGTAGAAGTCTGCCCCTGATCAATGAAGTAGGTCACAGACCACATCGCTGAAGAGAAGAAATGTCAAGGTCATATGATAAGAAGAGCTCTTGAGATATCAGATATTATTGTAGGCAACATGCTACATATATGTAGCTATAGAGACAAAAAATCAAGAAGTACATATGATATGTCTATGTATTGCTCAAATGAGGGAAGAAGCTGCTTATTCACAATCCTCTCTCTAAAACATCAGGCAACTTACTGAAACCTTACTGACTGAAGCTAGGAAAAAATTCAGTGTTACTAATGACTTTAGTTTTGGGCCCCAAAAAAAGCATATACCTTTGAATGTGTTGGTTCTTCTTTTATATGCAAAGTGTTCTGAATTTGAAGGATGCTCAGGCATCCTAGGTCAGAGGTGGAACAAATACAAGAAGAATGAATAGCCTGTATACAATCTTAGGGTAAGTAATAGGAAGAGAAGTAGGAAGAGCCAAGGAAAAAAGGACTGTGTGAGTGAGAACAAACAGTGAGAGTTTATGCCTAGGGCAGATTGATGTAGAAAGCCAGGACCCAGGAGATATAGTCTAAGTTACTAAGTCTTCATCCTAAAAGATAAATACATTGGGAAACCACTAGAATATGAGTGCAGGGTGATGACATAGTTTGAAAAGATTATTTTGGAAAAAAAAAGAAAAAGAAAACAGATCAAAGTGAAGGAAGACAGTGTGGAAACAATGTACTCAGGTAAGTGGTGTTTATGGTGGTCTATGGCTTCCCTGGTGGCTCAATCAGTAAAAAATGTGCCTACAATGCAGGAGACATGAATTCAGTCCCTGGGTAGGGAAGATCTTTTAGAGAAGAAAATGGCAACCCACTCCAGTATGCTTGCCCGGGAAATTGCATGGACCAAAGAGCCTGGTGGGCAGCAGTGCATGGGGTCCCAAAGAGTCAAATATGACTGAGCAACAAAACCATCCCCACATGGTAGTCTAGATGAGATATTATGGTAATATGGATTAGGATAATAGCTAAGGAGGTCAAGAAAGGTTGACAGATTTAAAGCTATTTTATTTTATTTTTTTTAATTTTATTTTATTTTTAAACTTTACAATATTGTATTAGTTTTGCCAAATATCGAAATGAATCCGCCACAGGTATATCTGTGTTCCCCATCCTGAACCCTCCTCCCTCCTCCCTCCCCATACCCTCCCTCTGGGTCGTCCCAGTGCACCAGCCCCAGACATCCAGTATCATGCATCGAACCTGGACTGGCAACTCGTTTCATACATGATATTATACATGGTTCAATGCCATTCTCCCAAATCTCCCCACCCTCTCCCTCTCCCACAGAGTCCATAAGACTGATCTATACATCAGTGTCTCTTTTTGCTGTCTCGTACACAGGGTTATTGTTACCATCTTTCTAAATTCCATATATATGCGTTAGTATACTGTATTGGTGTTTTTCTTTCTGGCTTACTTCACTCTGTATAATAGGTTCCAGTTTCATCCACCTCATTAGAACTGACTCAAATGTATTCTTTTTAACGGCTGAATAGTACTCCATTGTGTATATGTACCACAGCTTTCTTATCCATTCATCTGCTGATGGGCATCTAGGTTGCTTTCATGTCCTGGCTATTAGAAACAGTGCTGCGATGAACATTGGGGTACACGTGTCTCTTTCCCTTCTGGTTTCCTCAGTGTGTATGCCCAGCAGTGGGATTGCTGGATCATAAGGCAGTTCTATTTCCAGTTTTTTAAGGAATCTCCACACTGTTCTCCATAGTGGCTGGACTAGTTTGCATTCCCACCAACAGTGGAAGAGGGTTCCCCTTTCTCCACACCCTCTACAGCATTTATTGCTTGTAGACTTTTGGATCGCAGCCATTCTGACTGGCGTGAAATGGTACCTCATAGTGGTTTTAATTTGCATTTCTCTGATAATGAGTGATGTTGAGCATCTTTTCATGTGTTTGTTAGCCATCTGTATGTCTTCTTTGGAGAAATGTCTATTTAGTTCTTTGGCCCATTTTTTGATTGGGTCATTTATTTTTCTGGAGTTGAGCTGTAGGAGTTGCTTGTATATTTTTGAGATTAGTTGTTTGTCAGTTGCTTCATTTGCTATTATTTTCTCCCATTCTGAAGGCTGCCTTTTCACCTTGCTAATAGTTTCCTTTGTTGTGCAGAAGCTTTTAAGTTTAATTAGGCCCCATTTGTTTATTTTTGCTTTTAAAGCTATTTTAGATAAATAGATCATTCTGGGCTTAAGAGATCAGGGAAAGGTTTTATGTAGATTAGGAAATTGAGTCAAATTTTGACACATAGTCAAAAAACAACTGTGTGCTTGGTGGTTGTTGCTGTTCAGTTGCTCTGTCATGTCTGACTCTTTGCAACCCCATGGACAGCATCACAACAGGCTTGCCTGTCCTTCACCATTTCCCAAAATTTGCTCAAACTCATGTCTACTGAGGCAAAGATGCCATCAAAACCATATCATCCTCTGTCACCCCCTTCTCTTCCTGCCTTCAATCTTTACCAGCATCAGGGTATTTTCCAATGAATTGGCTCTTTACATCAGGTGGCCAAAGTATTGGAGCTTCAGATCCATCATCAGTTCTTCCAGTGAATAGTCAGAGTTGATTTCCTTTAGGACTGACAGGTTTGATCTATATGCTGTCCAAGGGACTCTCAACAGTCTTCTCCAGCACCATGGTTAGAAAGCATCAGTTGGTTGGTGCTCATCCTTCTTTATGGTCCAATTCTCACATCTGTACATGACTACTGGAAAACCCAAATTTAATTATACAGACCTTTGTCAGCAAAGTATTGTCTCCTGTTTTTAATATGCTTCCTAGGTTTGTCATAGCTTTTCACTCAGTCAGCAAGTGTCTTTTAATTTCCTGGCTGCAGTCACCATCCACAGTGATTTTGAAGCCTAGGAAGGAAAGGGGATGAGAAAATTCAAGTAAGAAAAGCAGTTTATGAAAGCAAATGCACATTGGAATGTGGTAAGGCCATGTTCTGGAGCTAATATAAGTGTTTAGTTGCATTCATATTACTTGGAAGGTCTTGAACATCAGCCTAAATAGACTAAAACACTAAATTGTGAAATTTATTAAGATTTTGGCTATAGAAATAAATAAGGCAAACTTTAATTCTCTGCACCAGTATTTATCAGTTATGCAACCTCAGAGAGATTACATAATCTCATATATGTATTTATCTCTATATGCATATATATGCTATATATCCCTTAAATCTAAGATTTTTTAAATATTTTTACTATAGAAAATACTAATGACTATCAAATAGAATTATTGGGAAGATTAAATGAGATAATGCATTATAATACAATATCTAGCATATAGTACTTGTTCATAAAATTTAATTACTATTGTTGTTATGAGTGCATTTTTGTGGCTTGTTAATCTTAAACCATTTCTTTTGGGTGACTCTAGAGAAATAAAGTAAATAAATAAAGTAGAAATAAAGTAAAGCAGAGATATTACTTTGCCAACAAAGGTCCGTATAGTCAGAGCTATGGTCTTCCCAGTAGTTATGTATGGATGTAATTTGGACCATAAAGAAGGCTGAGCACCAATAAATAGATGCTTTTGAACTGTGGTGTTGGAGACGACTCTTGAGAGTCCCTTGGACTGCAAGGAAATCAAAGCAGTCAATCTAAAAGGAAATCAGTCCTGAATATTCATTGAAAGAACCAATGTTGAAGCTGAAGCTCCAATACTTGTCCACCTGATGTGAAGAGCTGAGTCATTGGAAAAGACCCTGATACTGGGAAAGATTGAGGACAGGAGGAGAAGGGGATGACAGAGGATGAGATGGTTGGATGGCATCACTGGCTCAGTGCACATGAATTTGAGCAAACTCTGGGTGATGGTGAAGGACAAGGAAGCCTGGCATGCTCCAGGCCATGGGGTGGCAAAGAGTCACAGGCAATTCAGTGACTGAACAACAACAGAGGCAGAAATAATCACTCATTAGTGCCATTAGAGATCGCTTTGGCAGGAAGTGGAACTTGAACTGAGCACAGTGCAATGAGCATGGTGGGTGTGTTGTTCCTGGTAGGCCTCAGACCTCCTACAGGCAGCAGCAGATGATCTACCTACTGGCTGTACCACAGTGCCCCCTACTATGTTAACCACACCAACACAACTTCACTTCTTGTCATTTCCCTTTCCTCCCTTTACATTTTCTTACTGTACCATATGGGGCCAATAAGTCTCATGATCATTAATGTAGTTCTACAAATGCTAAGTAAATATCAGAGCTCCTAGCACCATGAGGAAATCAGAACTAAAGACTTGATTCCTATCCTCCAAGGAACCATGGTCATATTTATTCATGTAAAAAAAAATTGGTAAACAATAAAATATGGAGGAATGGGTACAACACTCAGTGGAATATCATGAAAAAAAAATCAGTGATGTGAAAATGCCAAGTTTGGCCAGTGAACTGACAGCAGTTTTGTACCCCTGAATCTTAAGATTAACATAGGGAAAGAGATGGAGTTAGCTGAAAAGGGAAGACAGTGGTCACAGGAGGTATTTCCTACTTTCAGCAATGATTAGGACTCATTGCAGAAACAAGTGAAATAGGACTTTAGCTACTCACATTATTGCCTTTATTGAACCTTGTACATTATACAGCACATCACACAAAGAGGATGGAAGATAATTTGCTTCCTGCTTAATGCAGGACATATTTGGGGAAATGAGTTTGCTGCTGCTGCCTTTGGCAGTCATCTTCCTTATGGAAGACAACTGAGACCCTAGGAGAGAGGCTGCAAATGACTTCCCAACTTACAGCTTAACAATTTCAAAAAAATTTGATATTTGTAATTATTCCCCAAAATATATGTATTAAAACAGCAAAAGTCTTTGGGTGTTATTAATTGTTTAACATTTTCTTTAGGCTTATTAAGCATTGCAGCACAGACACAGCTCTCTTTCCACAAAGATGGCTGCTTCTAGCCCTTCACACAGAAAAACACAACGAAATGAAAATTTAACTTTCAAGTACACATCACAGTTTATTCAAAGTGGAGAATAACTCTTGTTATAGGCTCTCATTATTCAGGCAGAGCACATTAATGCTGCTTTCCTTTTTTAATCCATTTTTGATACTTGATTTTTATTTATTTATTTCAGAAAGGCTTGGAGACAGGAAGAAACCTATTAATATAACTAATATGACCACATTAACTCCTCTTTGGACAATGTTCTGAAAACAGAAGATCTGAAATACAATCCTAGAGAGGGCTAATCTCCCCTCACTTTCTGTTCATAATTTTCACTCAGATAGGATCAGATCTGATTTAAACTCTGCCACTTTAAATCAGATTTCAATCTTGCATCTAACTTTTCTCCTGGGTTTTAGTGCCATATTGCAATGTTAAAGTGTAAAACTCTGCATCTGCCGAGGCATTTGGCTGGAAAAGCAAGTATGTCAATGGCCGTCCCTCGCTGCCATCACACATATGGAATTTCTGTGTTCAGCTCTGCCATCTGGTCGTTAGGCCTAGGTTCACTCTTCGTTGAGTAAGGACCATCTACCATATCAGTGCCTCTTACAATATGCTATCCTTTTCATGGTGTTATTTTGCAGTTCTTCTCTGATGACATTTTCTCTTCCCCACAACCCTTTTCCCCCAGTAAATATTCTACAAAGAGCAACGTTTAATGTCACTTGGAAAAAGAAAAAAAAAAAGACACAATGCAGCGAAGGTAATTGGAACATAAGCATTCAAAATATCAAGTAGTTGCAGATGCAATACTAAGAATTTCATAATTACAATTGCTGAAGATTCTACCTTGAAAGTGTACAAGATAGTTTATAGACATAAAGCAACCTTAACCGAGAAGAACCACTTAACATTATAAAGAGATTGTGGGTTAATTGTCCCTGCCATTCTATTTCCCTTATTTATGACAGTCATTATCTTGAGACTGGATGATATTTTCTTTTCTATCACAAGGACGTGGCCCCAGAATTGTGTGCAACTCCTTCTAAAATATACATTCTGTCACTGCGGAACTACTGTCACCATATAAGGAAATAAAAACACCGAACTAGCTCAATTCCCCTTCCAACATTTTATTTTGGGAGGAAAAAACAAAATTCTAGCCTGTAAAATACATTAATTTAATTCAAAAGTTTAAAGAAAAACCCTCAACAACCAGAAAACATGATTTGTTGGCTAATCGCAATAAAATTGGTCTAGGACTTTATTAAATTCACAGTATAAGAAATTTAAAACCTGTAGCCAGATTCTGTGAAAAACCAGATAGTGGCTTAAGGCTGTCTTATAGGAGAATTCTGTATAATTGAGTCTTAAACTTTATTGGGACTTTCCTGGTGGCTCAGATGATAAAGAATCTGCCTGCAATGCAGGAGATCCAGGTTTGATCCCTGGGTTGGGAAAGTCCTCTGGAGTAGGAAATAGCAACCCACTCCAGTATTCTTGCCTGGAAAATTTATCCTGATATCTTTATCAACTCTCTTCCTAAATCTACTCCAACCCTCAACCAACAATCTCCTGCCACATTCCATCAAAATTTAACCAACATGTGCTTTATTCTATCTTGGATTTGCTAGGATACCTGCTTACACTTTATTGAACATACAAATCATCAGGAGTTCTTGCTAAAATGCAAAATCTGGGATGGGAAGATTTTGCATTTCTAACAATCTCTTAGGTAATACTAATATTGCTGGTCTGGAAAGGATGCTGAAGTTTATTCAAATGTCTCTTGCTCCTGTGCCTCCACTCTCCCTTACACCTGGGAGAAAGTAATTTCATACAAGGAGACTTGGAGCCATGATAATTTAATAAGTATGTTCTACATGCCAGCTGTGATGTATTATTTTTCATCATTTAAATCTTACAGAAATCCTTGGCAATGATTATTATTTTCTTATTTAAGAGTTGAAGAAGATAGAGATATTGGCAAATTTGAAGAAGATAGAGATATTGGCAAAAGCAGGACTCATCCTTTTTCTGCCTGACTCCAAATCCTGAGTTATTTACTAACTCTATTTACCCTTGCTAAGTCACAATGTGGTATTGCACTATTAAAATGCCACCCAAACCCAGGGCTATTCTCATGTGAAGAGAAGTTCCTTGGAATTTTGAATCTCTGTCCATGTCATTTTGTTCTCTTAATACCTGCATGCCTGAAACATAGTAAAATGTCTATCATACTCCAATTATGTTTGTCAACTGAGCTAAATGAGTTCATGAAAGACAAGATTCACACATAAGGAGCAAAAAGAGATGGAGCATAATTGCTGAGGGCAATGTTGCAGAGGCTAAGTTTGAGTATTTGCCTCTCCACTGATTCATTGTATGAACTGGGTTAAGATAATTCTTTTCCCTGAGTCTCAATGTACTCATCCATAAAATGCCATAAATTGTAGGGAGTTATTGTAATAATAAGTAAATCCCCTACATATTAACCTTCAAGTTGTGAACTTTAAAGATGTGAACCTACATTTGCATGTCCATTAATTTAAATTAGTTTATGTGTCTGGTGTACGTTGTCAGGTATGTGTATCTTCTACAAGGAGTTGTGCTTTTTTGTACTGCATAGTACTGTATAGAGTACAGTAGCACTCTACCATCTCCCACCTCTTCTTTCTCCTCCAGTCATTCTGTGGACTCAATGCCAGTCTCTGTATGCCAGCTGTTGAAATGTACACTGTTCAGTTCAGCTCAGTCACTCAGTCGTGTCCAACTCTTTGCAACCCCATGGACTGCAGCATGCCAGGCCACCTTGTCCATCACCAACTCCCGGAGATTACCCAAACTCATGTCCATTGAGTTGGTGATGCCATCCAACCATTTGATCTTCTGTTGTCCCCTTCTCCTCCCGCCTTCAATCTTTCCCAGCATCAGGGTCTTTTCAAATGAGTCAGCTCTTCACATCAGGTGGCCAAAGTATTGGAGTTTCAGCTTCGACATCTGTCCTTCCAATAAACACTCAGGATTGATCTCCTTTAGGATGGACTGGTTGGATCTCCTTGCAGTCCAAGGGACTCTCAAGAGTCTTCTCCAACACCACAGTCTTCAGCGTTCAGCTTTCTTTATATTCCAATTTTCACATCCATACATAACTCATGGAAAAACCATAGCCTTGACTAGACAGCCTTTTGTTGGCCAAGTAATGTCTCTGCTAATTGCTGTACTATAAGGTCCAAAATGTTTTATATTTTGTGTTTGCTCTTGACTTATTCCTTTTTTGAAAAGTATAAATCTATCACTGTAGAGTACTATATGGCTAATTACGATAGTTGGTACTTAGGCTAACTTCATTGCACTTACAAATTGGACTTATGAATGCTCTCTTGGAACAGAACTCATTTGTATGTAAGGGGCTTACTGTATTTAAATGTGAGGTTACTGTGTGCCATTCTAGCACACAATACGGCTTCAATAAGACATAGTTTCATTGTTATAAGAGAGTAGCTTCATTGTGGAAAAGGACACTGGGAGGTATAGAGGACTGAGAGCACTAGTTCTCAAACTTGCTACTCATTGTACTATGGTTCATCCATATCTATGACATTAAATTTCCTGGTTTCAGTAACTGGTGGCGGTGAACTTTGATTTGAAAATAGTAAATGGAAAACTTCAGAAAGTTTTCCAGGTTTTATGACCTTTATTTTATTTAATAATGGACCCAAAGTCCCCTGGACTGCAAGGAGATCAAACCAGTCAATCTTCAGTTCAGTTCAGTCACTCAGTCATGTCTGACTCTTTGAGACCCGGTGGACTGCAGGATGCCAGGCTTCCCTGGTCATCCCAACTCCTGGAGTTGCTGAAACTCATGTTCATTGAGTCAGTGATGCCATCCAAACATCTCATCCTCTGTCATCCCCTTCTCCTTCAACCTTCAATCTTTCCCAGCATCAGGGTATTTTCCAATGAGTCAGTTCTTCACATCAGATGGCCAAAGTATTGGAGTTTCAGCTTCAGCATCAATCTTTCCAATGAATATTCAGGACTTATTTCATTTAGGGTTTACTGGTTTGATCTCTTTTCAGTCCAAGGGACTCTCAAGAGTCTTCAACAACACAGTTCAAAAGCATCAATTCTTCAGTGCTTAGCTTTCTTTATAGTCCCACTCTCACATGACTCATGGAAAACCATAGCTTTGACTAGATGGACCTCTGTTGGCAAAGTAATGTCTCTGCTTTTTAATAAGCTGTCTAGTTCAGCCATAACTTTTCTTCCAAGGAGCAGGTGTCTTTTAATTTCATAGCTGCAGTCACCATCTACAGTGATTTTGGAGCCCAGGAAGATTAAGTCTCTCACTGTTTCCATTGTGTCCCCATCTATTTGCCATGAAGTAATGAGACAAGATGCCATGATCTTAGTTTTTTGAAAGTTGAGTTTTAAGCCAACTTTTAATGAACCCAAAGTCCCTTGGGATGCAAGGATATCAAACCAGTCAATCTTAAATGGAATCAATCCTGAATATTCATTGGAAGGCCTCATGCTGAAACTGAAGCTTTGGATACTTTGCCCTGATGCAAAGAGCTGACTCATTAGAAAAGGCCCTGATGCTGGGAAAGATTAAAGGCAGGAGAAGGGGACAACTGAGGATGAGATGATTGGGTGGCATCATGAACTCAGTGGACATGAGTTTGAGCAAGCTCCATGAGTTGGGAAGGACAGAGAAGCTTGGTGTTCTGCAGTCCACGGGGTCACAAAGAGTCTGACAGGACTGAGCGACTGAACAGCAGCAACAAAGTGCAAGAGTAGCATGCTGACAATTCAGATCTGCCAAAGATAAGCCATAAAGTCCTACCTTTTTGTGAAAAAGTGAAAGATCTCAACTTACAAAGGAAAGAAAAAAATATGCTGATATTGCTAAAATCTACATTGAGAATGAACCTTCCATCCACAAAATTGGGAAGAATGAAAAAGAAATTCATGCTAGTTTTGCTGTTGCACCCTAAACTGTAAAAGTTTCAGCTACAGTGAGTGTTAAGTGTTTAATTAAGATGGAAAAGTCACTAAATTTGTACAATGAGATATTTTGAGAGATAGAGAAAGTAACTCCACATTCATGTAACGTTTGTTATAGTGCTGCTGCTGCTAAGTCGCTTCAGTCGTGTCCGACTCTGTGCGACCCCATAGATGGCAGCTCACCAGGCTCCTCTGTCCCTGGGATTCTCCAGGCAAGAATACTGGAGTGGGTTTCCATTTCCTTCTCCAATGCATGCATGCATGCTAAGTCACTTTAGTCATGTCTAACTCTGTGCAACCCCATGGACAGCAGCCCTCCAGGCTCCTCTGTCCACAGGATTCTCCAGGCAAGAATACTGGAATGGGTTCCCATTTCCCTCTCCAATAGTATATTGCTACAAATGTTCTAGTTTATTACTATTCTTGTTAATTTCTTATTGTACTTAATTTGTAAGTTAAAAATTAACATAGGTAACTATAGGTAAAAACATGTTATAGCATCCAAAAACATCCAATGCTATCGACAGTTTCAAGCATTCACTGAAGATCTTGAAATATATTCCCTGCAGATAAGGGGGAACTACACCTGGGCAGTTTTTAATACCATTGATGCTGGATCCAACTACTAGAGTTTCTGATTTAATTAGCATAGGGAGTAGCCAGAACTAGGCATCAGCAGGTTTGAAAATTCTCCAGATAATAATAATATTTTTAAATTATTTTTTTCATGCTGTATTCCAGACTAATTAAATCATAATTTATATGGGTGAGTATTAATATTTTCAAACCACCCTAGATGATTGCAATGTAGAGCCAAGCTTGAGAACCACTGCCTCATTTAAAACCTTTAGTTGGTTTAGTGTTAATGCTGGCTGCACATCAGAATCATTTAAGAAATTATATATATATATATATATATATATCTTTATGGTGAAGTCCCATTGGTATGGGACAAATAAGATTATGCACAGTTTGGTATGGGACAATGAGCAGCTGACAACTCTACTGTGAATTTTTGCAAAGAAGCATAACCCAAACTCAGTCATATGGAAACATCACACAAACTCACATTTTACAAAATAATATCAAAATAATCTTAAAAACCTCAGAGTTAGAAAACAACAGCAAAAGGTATAGAACTCTTACATACTGAAGAAGATTAAAGAGATATGACAACTGAGTTCATTACTAAAGAGATTATGACAACTGAATGGGTCCTTCCCCCAGGCAGGATCTGGGGCAACTGGCAAAATTTGAATGGGTCTGAGGAGTAGATGGAAGAAATGTAGCAATGCAAATATTTTATTTTAAATGTTGTATTGTGGCTGTGAAGGAGGATATCCTTGTCTACAGGAATTGCACATTAAAGCATTTATGAACATCAAGTTGGCAACTTGCTGTCAAAAGTTTTAGAAAAATAAGAACATCTATTTTATTTGTAGTATAACTCAAGCTTTTCCATAGTGGTAGTTTTTTTTTTTTTTAAATAAAAATTATTCTTAAACATTTAAGCCAATTTTCACTCTGCACAGGGCGTTCTTAGAAATAGGAATGCCAGCCAAGGCTAGAAGAGAGTTTGCATCTCAATAGAGATAGAGAATAAATTACTCTTTGAAAAATCCTAATCAAAATTGATTTATGTTATTTTTTTAAAATACTTCAGTTTAAACTCCTATAATCCAGGTGTTCTCTCTTATTGATGGTGTGTCTTCTCTTAGTGTATTTCTTCCAGTCTCCTTTCTCTTTGTCTAGCCTCAAATTTTGCCTCTCTGTGGTATAATTTCTGCCATGGGTTATAACTTTCCTATGTGATCACCTTAATATACTTACTCTTTTCTATCTCACCTGGTCACAGCATTAAGTTCTTTCTGGCATATTTACTTTTATCTTGGTTTTGGTTTTCCCCAATGATGGGATTTTTTTTTTTTTTGGTCACATTATGAATCTCATTTTTACAACTTTCATTATTTTCTCTATTGCTTTTAACCAAGTAATATTTAAATTTAATCTTAACTCTATGACTACATTTTTATTCATTTTCCAATTTATTTATTCTATCCACAAACACATATACATTTTTTAAAATGGTAAAATGCTGCTATGAAAACTACAGAAGTGTAAATAAGATATGATGTGTTCCTTAGTCTTATTGTCATTCCATCATATAGTTCACAGTGAGCCGTGCTATGCAGTGTTGGCTGCTGCTTTCTCTAGGACTTCATGGCAGTCTGTACCTGCTCTGATAAGAGGAAGAGTTCCACAATGAAAGAAGTGCTTGAGTTGCTCTTGAAATATGACTCTATGTTAGTCTATAGGACGAGAACATATTCAGAAAGAAATCAATGAACACAAGAGTTCAGGCAGCATCAGGCTTCTGGCTTGGTCTGAGTGAAGAGAACAACTGAAGACAAGGAGAGTCAGAATCCAAGGATGGGACTATAAAATAAAACTTGTCCTAGAGACAAGTTAAGATGTTTGGACTTGAACCTGCATAAAATAAGAAAGCATTAAATACAATTTTAAACTGAATGTTGATATAATCAAATTTACGTATTAGAAAATGAAAGAAAGTGAAAGTGAAGTCGCTCAGTCGTGTCTGACTCTTTGCAACCGCATGGACTGTAGCCTTTCAGGCTCCTCCATCCATGGGATTTTTCAGGCAAGAATGCTGGAGTCGATTGCCATTTCCTTCTCCAGGGGATCTTCCTGACCCAGGGATCGAATGCGGGTCTCCCACATTGCAGGCAGACGCTTTACCGTCTGAGCCACCAGGGAAGCCTAGAAAGACTGCATAAAGAATGGATTGTACATGGAATAAATAGATCCAGCATATATAATGAGTTACTCTGGCAAGAGTCCTAGAGGAAGAAGATCCAAAACTACACAAAGGCTGTGACAGACAAAAGGAAGAAGACGCGCATTAGAGATATTTGGGAGATCCTCTAATGATCTGCTGCTTCTAGATAATCCCTCTCCACTGCCTCTGACACATTTTGGACTTCTTTGTGGAGTACTTCTGTTTGATCTTTGCTTCCAAAGTTGAGTCTTGAAATCTCAAAAGTTTTGTGAGGAATCTGATTGAGAAGAGTGAGTCTAGATGCAAAGGAACACAAATAAAGCATGATTGCTACCAAAGCCAAAGAGAGTTGTAAGTGCCTAAACTGATCTGTTATGATGTGTTTGAAGAAAAGCAGAAGGATTCAAGAAGAATTACAATAGAATTCATGATTTATCAGATATGATGGGAAAGTGAAGTCCAAATGAATTTCACGTTTGGGTTTTGACTGACAATTGTTATTTTACTTTCCTGAAACTGTGACAGAAAATAAATGAGAAAAAGTCAACTTAAGTAAGATGAAAACATTAATTCTATCATGCGCATTTGAATTTTAGCCATCCGTGGATATTCAAATGAATATGTTCAGGCAGAAAGCAGATATACATGACAGAAGCCAGGAGGATGTCCGTCTAGAAGATTTAGGTTGAGAAACCTCTATGCTGTCAGTGTACGTTAAAACTGTGACTCTAGGGATAGTGCATGAAGAGGGGAAAAAAGAAAAACAATAAAAAAGTTTGTTTGAAAACAAAACATAGATAATCCCATGAGTAAGAGTTCGGTGAAAGGAATCTGCATAACAGAGATACTATCAGAGGCCAGTGAGGGATGCCATATGACAGCCACACTTCCCTCCTTCCTATCAGTACTTGGCACAGCAATCAAAGTAATCTTTAAAACACTAATACTAAATCAAATTATTCCTCTGCCTAATGCTTTTAAAGGCTTTCCATGACCTTTACAATAGGACCTATGCATGTCCCCAAGCCCAAGAGGCCCTGCACAATCTGGCCCCTGTTTATTTCTCCAGACTCATCTGTATGTCAATTAGTGTGTCTTTTCTAATAGCCTGCCACTGAGTCCTTTGGTTCTATACCCCCTTACATGACGTGATGTGCTGTGCTTAGTCACTCAGTTGTGTCCAGCTCTTTGCAACCCCATGGGCTATAGCCTGCCAGACTCCCCTGTCCATGGGATTCTCCAGGCAAGAATACTGGAGTGGTTTGCCCTTCCCTCCTCCAGGGATTGTCCCAACCCAGGGATCGAACCACATTGCAGGTGGATTCTTTACCATCTAAGCCACCAGAGAAGCCCACCTTACACTATGCCTTCTGCCAAATGAACTTGGCTCCATGTTCTTCACCCAGTGGGACCATGATAGTAGCCGTGTTATACAGCAATTTTTCAAAGATATAAAAAAAGAATAGGCAAAGACTTTAATCTCAGGGAATTACAATTCATTCAGCACAACAAATATTTATTCATTAAACATTCAGCAAATACTTAAAACTCAGCTGGAAATAAGATGTACAAATGAAATTTCTAGAGAACATGGAATAACATAGTCAAACATACATATTAACAGTCACAGGGAGAGAACAAAGAAAATGCCACAAGAGTAAGACAGAGAGACCACCTTCCTTCCCACAAATACATCAAAACTCCATCTGAATATGGTACAACTCCAAAGAACAATCTCTGAACAACAGCAGAAGATCCCAAACTTTCAAAAAGGCAAACCAATCTCCTTAGAATGTAGGGCAAAATTTAAAGACATAAAAAGTGACAAAGGATTTCAGATGGGAACCTGTGTCCTGAGGGAGGGAGTCATAAAGGAAGAAAAAATTTCCACATATTAAGAAACCCCTTCACAAGCAGGGCCAAGAGGGAGCTTTGGAACCTCAGTGGCGTGCAGTGGCAGGGGCTCAGAGGGAAAAACAGAAAATTCACCACAGAAATCACTGCAAAACAGCAGTTTTCAGTTGAGAAGGCCTTCTCAAGCCTCCACCCACAGGAGGGTTGGGATGGGGAGCTGAGACTTGGGCATGGGTGTCAGATCACCCATGAGAGAGGTCAGGGGTTGGCTACTGTGAGGATACTCTGAGAGGACTACTTCCACACAATGGAAGGAGTCCTAAGAAAAGACTGGGTTGCCTAGAGTGATGAGAAGTCGTCGTTGGAACACTAACACCACACTCACAGATAGTGGCTGAGTACCTGTCAGTGACCACCAAAACTGGCAAAACCAGTTAGAGTGCCAGCTGCAGAGTTAGACATGACTGCCACTGTCAAAGTTAAGGAAAGTGCCTGAAGCTGCAGATAAAACACAGCTGATACAGTCCTGACCCCAGAGGTGGCAGCTACCACTAGGCTGTGAGCAGGCACAGGTTACTGCCCACACTTTTCCTGGAGCTTAAACAGCTTGGCTCTTCCTAGGGATCCACAACCTGGGGCCAGTTCCTCTGGGAGAGTGCACAACCCTTCCCAGACAACATCCAGTGGGTTGCTACTGCTCCAGGCACTCCCTGGTAGATCCCAGTTGTGGCTGCTTTATCTTAACCTCTCCCCAGCCTGAATGAATAAGTGGGCCTTAATAAGCATCAGTTTTCACCCCCTCGTGTCAGGGTGGGGAACAGACTGTGGACTTTAGAGGCAACTATGAACTTTAGGAGCAAGTAAAAGCTGGAGTAAGGCTAGATCTGAGACTGAGATGAACCCACACTACCCACAACAGATCCAGAGACCTTCCTTGAAATACTGGAGGCATGTGGTGTGAGTCTCACTGGATATTTTGCACTTCTGAGTATTGCTTTCACCAAGAGTCTTGGGGTGTTATCTTCTGTGCTGTGTGGCTTGTCAGATCTTGGTGTTACAGGATGGGTCAGACCTAAAATCCTGAAGTGGGAGACCCAAGCCTAAGACTTTGATCCACCAGAGACCTCCCAATCCCAGGGAATGTTAATAGGCAAGAGCCCTCTCAAACACTAAAACCAAGGACCACATAAAGGTCAACAAACTTCAGTGGCAGATGGCCCATGCCAATCCTTCAACAAAACAACCTTGCACATTAGAAGACAAGCTTCCCAAACCCACAGATACCCTAAAACACACCACTGGACATAGTACTACCCTTCACAGGGACAAAATCCAGCCCCAACCACCAGAACACAGCCACAGGTTGCCAAACCAGGAAACCTTGACAAAGCACTGGTCCAATCCCACCCATGAGGGGCAGATTCCATAATAAAGAACTATGCCCTTCCAACCTACAGAAAGGAGACCACAAACACAGCAAATTAAGTAAAATGAAAAGATAGACAAGCATGCTCCAGATGAAGGAACATGGTAAAAACCCACAGGACCAAACGTGCAAAAAGGAAATAGGCAGTTTACCTGAAAAAAAAAAAAAAAAAAAAGAATTCAGAGTAATGAAAATAAAGATTATCCAAAATCTTGAAAATAAAATAGAAGCCTAAATAAATTGACTGGAGGCACAAATCTAGAAGATGCAAGAAATATTTAACAAGAGTCTAGAAGAATTAAACAATAAACAATCAACAATGATCTCCACAATAACTGAGATTAGAAATACACTGGAGGTGACCAACAGAAGACTGGAGCAAAAGAACGAGTAAGTGAGATGGAAGATAAAGTGGTGGAAATAACTGAGGCATTACACAATAAAGAAAAATGAATAAAAATAATGATGACAGTCTCAGAAATCTCTGGGACAACATTAAGCATAACAGCATTCTAATTATAGAGGTCCCAGAAGAAGGAAAAGGCATGAGAAAATATTTGAGATTATAGTCAAAATCTTCCCTAAAATGGGAAAGGAAATAGCTACCCATGCCCAGAAGATGCAGGGAGTTCCATACAGGATAAATCCAAGGAGAAACATGCCAAGACAGATATTAATCAAACTACAGAATTAAGCACAAAGAACAGATATTAAAATCAGCAAGGGAAAACTAACAAATAACATACAAGGGATCCCCTTGCATGCCAGAAGAGAATGGCAGGACACACTTAAAGTGATGAAGGGGGAAATCCTACAACCTAGACTACTCTACCTAACAATGATCTCATTCAGATTTGAAGGAGAAATCAAAAGTTTTACAGACATGTAAAAGTTAAGAGAATTCAGCACAAGCAAACCAGCTATACCACAAGTGCTAAAGGAACTTCTCTAGATAGGAAACACAAAAATAAAAGGCATACAAAACAAACTCTAAACAATAAAGTAAATGGTAACAGAATCATATATATATAAATAATTACCTTAAATGTAAATGGGATAAATGGTCCAAACAAAAGATGCAGATAGGCTGAATGGATACAAAAACAAGACCCCTATATATGCTGTCTACAAGAGATGCACTTCAAACCTAGGAACATATGCAGACTGAAAGTGAAGGGTTGGGAAAAAAAAAATATTCCATGCAAACAACAATCAAAAGGAAAAGGGGGTAGCAATACTCATATCAGATAAAACAGACTTTAATATAAAGATCATTATAAGAAACAAAGAAGGGACACTACATAATGATCAAAGGATCAATCCAAGAAGAAGGCACAACAACTATATCTATCTATCTATCTATTTATCTATCTTTCTATAGATGTGCCCAACATAGGAGCATCTCAATGCATAAAACAAATGCTGCTGCTGCTGCTAAGTCACATCAGTCGTGTCTGACTCTGTGCGACCCCATAGATGGCAGCCCACCAGGCTCCTGTCCCTGGGATTCTCCAGGCAAGAACACTGGAGTGGGTTGCCATTTCCTTCTCCAATCTCTCACTATTATTGTATTACTGTCAATTTCTCCTTTAATAGGTAAAACGAATGCTAATACCTATTAAAGGAGAAATTGACAGTAATACAATAATAGTGAGCAATTTTAATACCCCACTCACACCAATGGACAGATCATAGAGACAGAAAATTATTAAAGAAACACAAGCCTTACATGATACATTGGATCAGTTGGACCTTACTGATATCTACAGGGAGTTTCAGCCAAAAACAGAAGATTTCACTTTTTTCTCAAGTGCACATGCAAATTCTCCAGAATAGATCACATCTTGGGCCACAAATCAAGTCTTGGCAAATTTCTAAAAATTGAGTAATTTCAGGTATCTGTTCTGATTAGAACATAAGATGTGACTGGTGATGGAGGTGAAATCCGATGCTGTAAAGAGCAGTATTGCATAGGAACCTGGAATGTTAGGTGCATGAATCAAGGTAAATTGGAAGTGGTCAAACAGGAGATGCCAAGAGTGAACATCTACATTTTAGGAATTGGTGAACTAAAATGGACTGGAATGGATGATTTTAATTCATATGACTATTATATCTACTACTGTGGGCAAGAATCCCCTAGGGGGGAAAAAATGGAGTAGACCTCATAGTCAAAAAAAGAGTCCAGAATGAAGCCCTTGGGTGCAATCTCAAGACAGATGAATTCTGTTCATTTCCAAGACAAGCCACTCAATATCACAGTAATCCAAATCTATGCCTTAACCAGTAATGTTAAAGAAGCTGAAGTTGAATGGTTTTATGAAGACTTACAAGACCTCCTAGAACTAACAGCAAAAAAAGATGTCCTTTTCATTATAGGGGACTGGAATCTGAAAGTAGGAGGTCAAGAGATACCTAGAGTAAGAGGCAAGTTTAGCCTTGGAGTACAAAATGAAGCAAGGCAAAGGCTAACAGAGTTTTGCCAAGAGAATGCACTGGTCATAGCAACAATAAAAGCAATAAATAAAAGAATAAAAATTAAATAATAAAAACATAGCAATAAAAGCCTACCTCAAGAAACAAGAGAGATATCATATTGCTATCCAAGCCTTACACCTAAAGCACCTAGAAAAAGAACAAAAAACCCCAAAGTTAGTACAAACAAAGAAATAATAAAGATCAGAAAAGAAATAAATGAAATAGAAAGGAAGGAGACAATAGCAAAGATCAATACAACTAAAGTTGGTTCTTTGAGAAGAAAAACAAAATTGATAAACCATTAGCCAGAGTCATCAACAACAACATCAACAACAATAGCAACAAAAAATGGAGAAGATGTGAATCAATAAAATTAGAGATAGAAAAGAAGTTATAATAGACAATACAGAAATATAAAAGATCATGAGAGACTATTGTGAACGTTAAAAATGGGCAAAATTGGACAACTTGGAAGAAATGGACACATTCTTAGAAATGTATAATCTTCCAAAACTGAACAAGAAAGAAAGAGAAAATATGAACAGACCAGTCACAAGCACAGAAATCAAAACTGTAACCAAATATCTTCCAACAGACAAAAATCACAGGGCCAGATGGCTTCACAGGCAAATTATATGAAAAGATTAGAGAAGAGCTAACACCTATCCTGCTCAAACTCTTCTAGAAAATTGCAGAGGAAGGAAAACTTCCAAGCTCATTCTATGAAGCCACTGTCATCCTAATACTAAAACCAGAGAAAGATGCCTACAAAAAAGGAAAATTATAATAAAAAATATATTATATTACAGGAAAAAATATTTTTAAAAATCACTGATGAATATAGAGTCAAAAATCCTTAATAAAATTCTAGCAAACAGAATCCAATAACACATTAAAAATATCATACATCATTATCAAGTGGCCTATATCTCAGGGATGCAAGGATTCTTCACTATACACAAATCAAACAATGTAATACATTGTATTATCAAATTGAAAGATAAAAACAATATGATAGTCTCAATAAATGCATAGTCTTTGACAAAATTTAACACCCTTTCATGGTTAAAAGAAAAAAAAAACCTCTCCAGAAAGGAAGGAACCTACCTCAACATAATAAAGGTCATATACAACAAACCCACAGGAAACATCCACAATGGTGAAAAGCTGAAAGTATTTCTTCTACAATCAAGAACAAAACAAGGGTTTCCACTCTTACCACTATTATTCAACATAGTTTGGAAGTCTTAGTCACAGCAACAGAGGAGAAAAATAAATAAAAGGAATCCAGGTTGGTAAAGAAATAGAACACTCAGTTTGCAGATAACATGATTCTCTACATAGAAAACCATAAAGATGCCTCTAGAAAATTACTAGAGATATTAATGAATATAGTAAATTCACAGGATGTGAAATTAATACACAGAAATCCCTTCCATTCTTATGCACAATAATGAAAAATCAGAGTGAAATTAAGAAAACAATCCCATTCACCATTGCAACAAAAGAAATAATATATTTAGAAATAAATCTACCTAAAAAGACACAAGAATTTTATGCAAAACTATAAGACACTGATGAAATCAAAGACAACAGAAACAGATGGAGAGATATACCATGTTCTTAGACTGGAAGAATCAACATAGTAAAAATGACTATGCTACCCAAAGTGATCTATAGATTCAATGCAATCCCTTACAAACCACCAATGGCATTTTTCAGAAAACAATAACAAATAATTTCACAATTTGTTTTGAAACACAAAAGACCCTGAACAACCAAAGCAATCTAAAGAAGAGTAGAGCTGGGGAAATTAAACTTCCTGTCTTTAGGCAGAATGACCACAAAGCTACAGTCATCAAGACAGTATGTAATGGCACAAAAACAAAAATATAAACCAATGGAACAGATATAAATCCCAGAGATAAATCAATGCACCTATGGGTACCTTATCTTTGACAAAGGAGTCAAGAATATACAACGGAGAAAAGACAGTCTCTTCAACAAGTCGTGCTTGGAAAACTGGTCAGCTATGTGTAAAAGAATGAAATTAGAATACTTGCTTACACCATACACAAAAATAGACTCAAAATGGATTAAAAACATAAACGGAAGACCAGAAACTATAAAACTTTTTGAGGAAAACTTAGGCAGAACACTCTCTGACATAAATTACAGCAAGATCCTCTGTGACCCACCTCCTAGTGTAATGGAAGTAAAAATAAACAAATGAGACCTAATTAAAATTAAAAGCTTTTTCATAATGAAGAAAACTATAAGCAAAGTGAAAAGACAACCCTTAGAATGAGAGAAAATAATAACAAATGAAACAACCGACAAAGAATTGACCTGCAAAATATACAAGAAGCTCATGCATCTCAATATCAGAAAAACAAACAACCCAATCAAAAACTAGGCAGAAAACCGAAATAGACATTTCTCCAAAGAAGACATGTAGATGGCTGTTAAACACATGAAAAGATGCTCAATATTTCTCAATTTTAGAGTAATGCAAGTCAAAACTACAATGAGGTATCATCTCATAGTGATCAGAATGGTCATCATCAAAAAGTTTACAAACAAAAAATGCTGGAGAGGGTGTGGAGTAAAAGGAAACCTCTTAAACTGTTGTTGAAATGAAAATTGATACAGCCACTATGGAGAACACTATGGAGATTCCATAAAAACTAAGAATAAATCTACCATCTGACCCAGAAATCCCACCACTGGGCATAAACCCTGAGAAAACCATATTGGAAAAAGACACATGTTCATTACAGCACTATTTACAATAACTAGAACTTGGAAGCAACCTTGATGTCCCTTGACAGATGAATGGATAAGGAAGTTGTGGTACACATACACAATGGAATATTACTCAGCCATAAACAGGAAGCATTTGAGTCAGTTCTAATGAACTGAATGAAACTAGAGTCTATTATACAGAATGACTAAGTCAGAAAGAGAAACACGAATATCATATATTAACACATAAACATGGAATCTAGAAAGATAGAAATAATGATTTTACTTGCAAGGCAGCAAAGGAGATGCAGACATAAAGAACAGACTTTAGATACAGTGGGGGAAGATGAGGGTGGGGTGATTTGAAAGAATAACATTGAAACATACATTATCATATGAAACATAGACAGCCAGTGGGAGCTTAATATATGATACAAGGAATCCCAAGAAGATTCTCTGTGACCACCTTAAGGGGTGGAATGAGGAAGGAGTTGGAGGGGGATCCAAGATGGGGACATATGTATTCTTGTGACTGATTCATGTTGATATATGGCAGAAGCCATCACAATATTGAAAGGTAATAATCCTCTAAAAATTTTAAGAAAAGAATGAAAGAAGTCACAAATGAATAAGAAAAATAAAGCTTAAAATGATATGTATATAATTTCATACATTGCCCCACACTTAGTGAGTATTTGTGTGCATGTGTGTGTATGCTGTTGCTTCAGTTATGTTCAAATCTTTGCAACCCTATGGACTATAGCTGCCAGGGTATGCCTATGGGATTCTCTAGTCAAGAATACTGGAGTGGGTTGCTATGTCCTTCCCCAGGGTATCTTCCCAACCCAGGGATTGAACTAGCATCTCTTATGTCTCCTGCTTTGACAGGCAGGTTTTTTAACACTAGAGCCACCTGGAAGCCCCAGTGAGTATTTAGTAACTATTTATTAGTAAGAACAAAGAGCAAATGTTGGGTCATTGAATGGGAAAAAAAGCATATGTGAGACTGCTGCTGCTGCTGCTAAGTCGCTTCAGTCGTGTCTGACTCTGTGCAACCCCAGAGATGGCAGCCCACCAGGCTCCCCCGTCCCTGGGATTCTCCAGGCAAGAACACTGGAGTGGTTGCCATTTCCTTCTCCAATGCATGAAAGTGAAAGTGAAAGTGAAGTCGCTCATTCTTTTCCGACTCTTAGTGACCCCATGGACTGCAGCCTTCCAGGCTCCTCCATCCATGGGATTTTCCAGGCAAGAGTACTGGAGTGGGGTGCCATTGCCTTCTCCAATATGTGAGACTAAGGAGTTTTAAAACAACCCCACAGACAGTATGGAATATATACATATTGCTCCAACCTAGCCTTAAATGTCTTTGATTCTAAGATCTTCGGGATATGTCTTATGTTATTTGTCTATTACAATCATTGCTTATTATAGTAATGCCACTTTCAACACACATTAAATCTGTTTTTCTCTTTATTATGGAGTGTAAACTTTGATCTCCTTTAAATTAGAAAACAAATCTATATCAAATTTTAAATGATTTCTTTAACAGGAAACCAAATTTTATTGTTTATATAAAAATGATGTCATATGGAATTATACAGGTATAAACTTCTACAAGTATATAATAAAATGTATTTTAAAATATATTTTAAAAAAACCTTTCAATGGATAAAATTTAACTTTATTTTACCTCATTTTTAAATTGATTTAAGAAAGTCGAATATCTCAACAATTTAAAATCATTGCTCTTCAGTGACTATTCTCATTTGTTAAAAGATCTATTTATTGACAATATTTTTCCTCAATATACATTCATAAAATCCATTAGACATTTTTTATCTTTATCCCACTTTCATTAGCATTATCTGACACTGTTCTTTTATTTTTCTACTTGGATGTTCCTACAGCAGATTTTGCAGCATATGCCTTTAATATATTAGCCTGAATTTTCAAAACATACCAGCAACTATTTTTTAGCAAAGAAAGCATTTATCTGAATAAAATCATATGCTTACATATGAAATATTTTTAAAGCAAATGGAGCTATTTTGTTACAGTAGATGGCATGTCCTCAGCCTCCTGCACAAGCCCTCTGCTACTTTTGTCCCCCAACTTCTGTCCCACAAGAAAGCTCCTAAGATCGCTTGCAATTTTCTTGGCCACAACTTGAAGGTGACTCTTACAGATGCTGCTTCCTACTGGTCATTTTCCTTTTGTTTGAGTACCTGTCATTAAGCAAATGGTAATATCTTTGGTTATAGAACAAATTTGTGTGTTCTAATTTTCCCCAGGAATAAAAGGCATAAAGCTGAGAAATGTACCCTCCTCAGCCCCCTGTTGTTTTTTGTGCTCAGAGTCTCTGTCATGTCCGACTCTTTGTGAATCCATGGACTATAGACTTCCAGGCTTTTCTGTCCATGGGATTCTCCAGGAAAGGATACTGGAGTAGGTTGCCAAGACCTCCTCCAGAGGATCTTCCCAACCCAGGGACTGAACTGGCATCTCTTATGACTACTGCATTGTCAGATTCTTTACCGCTAGTGCCACCAGGGAAGGCCCGTTTCCCTATACACATACTATAGGCATATTGTTTGGGCTTTTATCAACAGGATAGACATTAGATACCAACGTGGAATAGAAGTTACCTTATTCAACATATTTGAGACCTATATTTGGTCATAAACAGAAAAAGTTGAAATAAGTTGGGAATCATAGAAAATATACTTGTAGTTCCTTGCACATGTTAACTTTAAATATAGGCATTAAGGGGCTTCCCTGGTAGCACAGATGGTAAAGAATCTGCCTGCAATACAGGACACCCATATTGAATCATTAGGTCAGGATGATCCCCTGGAGAAGGGAATGACTACCCACACCAGTATTCTTGCCTGGAGAATTCCACAGACAGAGGAGTCTAGTGGGTTACAGTCCATGGAATCAGAAAGAGTCGGAAAAGATTGAGCAATTAACACTTTCATGGGCATTGATATTCGTTTGCCACTTTCCCGATGGAGAACCAAAATCTTTACTTGAATAGTGATTCTGGTTGGAGTTATTTTTCTTTTATAAATGCCACACTCATTATGATAATTCCTTTATAATGAAGAAAAATATTATAAGATGGGTAGATTCTTCCCTTTTCTTATATAGTATCTCTGTCACAGTTGGACACTATTTTTTTTAAACTTGTAGTTTTTTAGTACAACTGGTATAATTAGGACTTTGCACCAACTCAATTGATTCTGGGTTGATAATACAGTGCTCTTGTATGGAAAAAGATATATTCTGGAATCTTTTGGTCATAGGTAGTACTGGCATAAGTTCCTGTTTCAACATCTTGATTGTTGTGACTTTACTTTTTAATCTTAAGTTATAATCCATAGATCATTTATATTTTAAGATCTTCTGTTGTCCAACACAAATACCAAAATACATTCCCTTTAAGAAATCTGTAGAAGAATCATACATTGCTTCTTTAACTTTCAAACATATTTTGTATACACAAATTTTTAAGCAAGGTTCTATGCTAATCACTGTATCATAAATGAAAATAATGCTTGATCCCATTTTTCATCTTCCCATGAGAATGATGAGGACACAGTGCAGCTCATAATATATGTAAACCATTTATTCATGGAAATAGCAATAATTAAGCAAATGGTACATCCTTGTCTTTGAGCTAATAGAGATACAGTGGTGAGAAACTAAACATATTTAATTCTTATATTTAGGAATTTATGTCATTAGAATGAAGATGACAAAGGTAGTAACATTTATTTTAATTAAGGAAGTATATTCTTTTCCTTTCTATATTATTGTTCTTTGTTCTTGTTTATATTATTTGAAATATGATTTTATGGAAAGATATATAAAGCCAAATGATTTAAATTGTTCATTCATCACTTTCCTTAAAAAAGGAATTGATATTTGCTGAGCTCTTTTCAGACATTTCTTTGTTTCCTGTTTCAGAACTACAAATATTACTGAATTCCTACAACATTTTCATTTCCTCATTTGCTTCATTTTTAAGAAGATGTAGTTTTTAAGATTTATACTTTTACAGTTTGATTTTGTGAGGCACTAAATGTTTATCTTACAATTTAGAATTTTTAAAGCTGTTTATATAGCTCTTCTTCATAATTGGTCTTGAGAATCATAAAAAAGAAAGAAACATTACCTCCACCTCCAATGAATGATAGCCTCTTTATTTTCTTCCATATCCTGATGCAGACAATTACCTAGGCTGTGGGAAAATTAAAGCTGCTCAACAACTTTCTCTTCTCATTGTGTGCCTTAGATTTTAAATGCATGTGGCATAATCAGCACAAAGTCCTCTGTACCCTCCCATCCTCCCAGCACATCTCACTAATTTATCACCATCCAATCAATAATGGCCCCTGCTGAGAAGGGGGTGAGAGAAAGATGCCTTTCCTTTTCCCATAAATATTTGAAATTAGTCTAATTATAATGTCCTGTGCTTGGATGCAGTGACAATAGCCTTCCATTTAGATAAGCAGAGACATACATAGGTGGAGAAGTACCTAGTTAGGTAGATTAAGTAGAAATGTTGACGTGTGTAACTGCAGAAGCCATCATCGATCTATACTCCTATTGCATAAAAATGAGTCCTATTAAAGAAAGGTGGCATCAGGCAGAGATCAACTATACAGGACTTTGCCCCCTTTCCACTATAACATGTCCCTTCCTCTCACCCCTTTTTCCCCCTATCCTCTCCCTTCCCATTTGCATCCCCACTTTCTCCTTGAAGAAACTTCCTTGCTCTCCTCTCACTTTTTACTTAATTTCAATTTTCCTGTCTACTTTTATTTTCTCCTTTATCTTTCTTTCTAAATCTTTCTTCTTGGACTTGAAAGGAACATAACCAGGATAGTGATTTGAGATGCTCAATCTTGCAGCACTTAGAAGCAAGGACTTCAAGGGGACTAGCCTGTATATGTGGAAATGATTAGAATATTACAAATTTCCAGGCAAGAAATGATGAGGTTCTGAAATGGTGGTCATGGGAAAGGTAAAGAAAGGATAGATGTGAGAGGTGTTGTAAAGACAGAATTGACAGCTTCACAATTGCAGTGGAGACTGGAACACACCTTCAGAACACTCAGGTAATCATTTGCACATTATAATCATGACTTTTTCAACTGCTAATTCGATCATTGCAATGTGAACTTTAGCAATCTGCCCTTTATATGCATAACAATATCATAAATAAATCAGGGGAAAGCTAATGAGAAAATATATATCAAAAAGCCAAGTAAGCTCCATGCAGAAAATCAACAACAGTTTGTAATACATTTCAATCACGTGCTGGGTAATTGCATGTTATGCAATTCAAAAGAATGTACACTTCCTATTGTAATATCAGATTGAGTCCTGAATGTAGGCTCTCTGTGAACTCAGACTTCTACATAGGGATTAGGGTGGGTTTGCATGTTTAGATATGCTGAAATATACACTTGAAAAAAAAATGTTCTCTCTCATGACCTCTTTGGAAAAATAATACCATTGGGCATCGTGCCTTGGAAACCCACATGGCACTGTTAATGAAAAGCCAGGAGTTTGGAGAGAATATTGAATTTGAAAGTCTCTGAGAGTGTTCCCCAAATGGGTTGTTAAGTCCCTGTGACAGAGAACATTAGTGCTAGATGATGACAGTCATTCGATTCTAAACACAAACCATATTGTCTGTGATTAAAAGCAGATGCTGGAGGAGGGCATCCAGGGCATTGTGGCCAGAGCTGCATTAGAACTATCTTTTGGCAATTTCAAAGCTGTGACCAAAAGTCATAATAATAATCATAGTAAAATAAGACAAAATTTGCCTTCTTCAACGTATATAAGGGAAGATGCTATGAATTTTCTAAAAGCTTAAAGTCCAAATGTTATTATACATTTGGGAATCAACTCCAATACTCCAATATATATATATATATATGCCATAGATAAGAAGATCACAAAATAGATAAACTACAGGCAATAGAAAGATAGCCACAGCAACCATTTAGAGCACATATGTGAGTTAGGATCTGTTTGCCTGTAAATCTGCCAAGTCTGCTTGTCCATGTGACTTGCTAAATATGGTTAGGGAAAGGACAAGTGACTGATTTTTTTTTTGTCTATAATATTTTAATGCATAAATATATAATTATATTTCTATAATGATGGATTTTTTCCACAAGTATTTTGTGGTATTTTTCATGAATATCTTTTCTTTCTTTTAAACTCTTATGCTAGCTTTATTGTATCACTTTTATGGAGCATATCAAATTAGATTTGTTAAAGCTATTTATATACATCTTCCAACTCTCCTCCTAGGCCATAAATTGCTTTTAGTGAAAGGCTATAGCTATTCATTTATTGTTAATTGAATACTATTCATAAGTCCAGAATTTTCTAAAAGCTAAATATATTATCCCATTTAATGGAAATAATCATATTCAAAAGACATACTGTATTCTCGGTCTTACAGTTGAGGCAACTGAACCACAGAAAAGTTAACTTGACTAAGGACTCATGTTTAACAAGCAGCAAAGTTGAGATCTGAAGTCAAACAACCTGACTTCAAAACTTACCCATGCATTTTATGAAAGGCATGAAAAACAAAGCATAACTCAAGATCCAATTAAAGAAAGAGTCTAATTACAATATGCTCCTTTGGAAATAATTACATCTCAAAGGCTTCACCCTCATTTTGAGAATGGATCAAAACTAAACCTTTTTCACTTCCCAGGTTACACACACTCCCAAGGCTACAAAAGAAGGTGTCTTGCATCTGAAAAGATCAAAAGAGAAATCATATCACAAAGAGTTTATAATCACAACTTGCAGTACTGAGACTGGGGTGCATATTCTTATCTCTTTGATGGTCTGAATAAGTTTGCCATTAATTTAGTTTAATGGGACTAAAGATCATATGTTCTTGCCAAAAACATATGAAAGTGTTTCCTAGAAGAACATATCTTCACCTTAGGCTTCAAATGTACAACTTTCTAAGAAAAGTAGGTTTATCAGTCTTAAGGAAATAAGATACTATGCTGAGGATTGACCAACCATTTTAGTATTCTTGCCTTGAGAACCCCATGAACGATATGAAAAGACAAAAAGAACTGAAAGATGAACTCCCCAGGTCAATAGGCGCCCAATATGCTACTGGAGAAGAGTGAAGAAGTAACTTCAGAAAGAATGAAGAGATGAAGCCAAAGCCAAAACAACACCCAGTTGTGGATGTGACTGGTGATGCGAGTAAAGCACAATGCTGCAAAGAACAATACTGCATAAGAATCTGGAATGTTAGGTCCATGAATCAAGGTAATTTGGAAGTGGTCAAACAGGAGATGGCAAAAGCGAACAACATTTTAGGAATCAGTGAGCTAATGGACTGGAAAGGGCAAATTTAATTCAGATGACCATTATACCTACTACTGTGGGCAAGAATTCCTTAGAAAAAGTGGAGTAGCCCTCAAAGTCAACAAAAGGGTCCAAAATGCAGAACTTGGGTGTGATCTCAAAAATGACAGAATGATCTCTGTTCATGTCCAAGGCAAACCATTCAATATCACAAGTAGTTCAAGTCTATGCCCAAGCCACTAATTCTGAAGAAGCTGAAGTTCTATGATGACCTACAAGACCTTCTAGAACGAACACACACACACACACACACACACAAAAGATGTCCTTTTCATCTTAGGAACTGGAATGAAAAGTAGGAAGCCAGAGGTACCTGAAATAACAGGCAAGTTTGACCTTGGAGTACAAAATGAAGCAGGCAAAGGCTAACAGAGTTTTGTCAAGAGAACAAACTGGTGATGGTGAGAGCAAACACCCTCTTCCAACAACACTAGAGATGACACATTGACATCACCAGATGGCCAACACCAAATCAGACCGATTACATTCTTTGCAGCCAAAGATGGATAAGCTCTATATAGTTAGCAACAACAATATGAGGAGTTGACTGTGGCTCAGACCACAAACTGTTTATTGAAAAATTCAGACTTAAATTGAAGAAAGTAGGGAAAAACACTAGACCATTCAGGTATGACTTAAGTCAAATCCCTTACTATTATTATTCAGTGTGAGTGACAAATAGATTCAAGGGATTAGATCTGATAGACAGAATGCCTGAAGAACTATGGACAGAGATTCATGAAATTGTGCAGGAGGCCGTGATCAAGACCATCCCCAAGGAAAAGAAATGCGGATAGGAAAAATGGTTGTCTGAGGAGGCCTTACAATTAGCTGAAAAAAGAAGAGAAGTGAAAGTCAAATGAGAAAAGGAAAGATATACACATCTGAATGCAGAGTTCCAAAGAATAGAAAGAGAGATAAGAAAGATTTCCTAAAAGAACAATGCAAAGAAATAGAGATGATAGATTGGGAAAGACTAAAGATATCTTCAAGAAAATTAAAGATACCAAGGGAATATTTCATGCAAATATGGGCAAAATAAAGGACAGAAGCAATATGGAACTAACAGAAGCAGAAGATATTAAGAAGAGGTGACAAGAATACACAGAAGAACTATAGAAAAAAAGATCTTAATGACACAGATAACCATGATGGTGTGATCACTTACCTAGACCCAGACATCCTTGAGTGTGAAGTCAAGTGGGCCTTAGTAAGCATCCCTATGAACAAAATTAGTGGAGGTGATGGAATTCCAGCTTGATTTACTTCAAATCCTAAAAGATGATGCTATGAAAGTACTGCACTCAATAAGCCAGCAAATTTGGAAAACTCAGAAGTGGCCACAGGACTGGAAAAGGTCAGTTTCCATTCTAATCCCTAAGAAAGAAAACGCCAAAGAATGCTCAAGTACTGCACAATGCACTCATCTCACATGTTAGCAAAATCATGCTCAAGATTCTCCAAGCCAGGCTTCAACAGTACATGAACCTTGAACCTCCAGATGTTCAAGCTAGATTTAGAAACAGCAGAGGAACCAGAGATAAAATTGTCAACATCCTTTGGATCATAGAAAAAGCAAGAGAGTTCCAGGAAAACATCTACTTCTGCTTTATTGACTATGCCAAAGTCTTTGCCTGTGTGCATCACAACAAACTGTGAAAAATTCTTAAAGAGATGGGAATGCCAGACCACCTGACCAGCATCCTGAGAAATCTGTATACAAGTCAAGAATCAACAGTCAGAACTGTACATGGAACAATGAACTGGTTTCAAATTGGGAAAGGAGTATGTCCAGGCTGTATATTTTCACCCTGCTTATTTAGCTTATATGCAGAATACATCATGAGAAATGCTGGGCTGGATGAAGGACAAACTAGAATCCAGATTGTTGGGAGAAATATCAATAATCTCACATATGCAGATGACACCACTCTTATGGCATAAAACAAAGAGGTACTAAAGTGCCTCTTGATGAAAGTGAAAGAGGACAGTGAAAAAGATGGCTTAAAATTCAACATTCAAAAAACAAAGATCATGGATGCAGTCTCATCAGTTCATTGCAAAGAGATGGGAAACAATGGAAATAATGACAGACTTTATTTTCTTGCCTCCAAAATCACTGCAGATGGTGACTGCAGCCAGGAAATTAAGACACTTGTTCCTTGGAAGAAAAGCTATGACCAACCTAGACAGCATTTTAAAAAGCAGAGACATCACTTTGCTGACAAAGGTCCATCTAGTCAAAGCTATGGTTTTTCCAGGAGTCATTTAGGGATGTGAGATTTGGACAATAAAGAAGGCTGAGCACCAAAGAATTGATGTTTTGAATTGCTATCGCACTCTTGAGAGTCCCTCAAACCAGTCAATCCTAAAGGAAATCAGTACTGAATATTCACTGAAGGACTAATGCTGAAACTGAAGCTGCAATACTTTGGCTACCTAATTTGAAGAACTGACTCATTGGAAAAGACCACGATACTGGGAAAGATTGAAGGCAGAAGGAGAAGGAATGACAGAGGGTGAGATGAATGGATGCCATCAGTGACTTGATGGACATGAATCTGAGCAATCTCCAGGTGTTGGTGATGGACAGGGAAGCCTTGCATACTGCATGCAGTCTGTGGGATCGCAGAGTCAGACACAACTGGACTACTGAACTGAACTGAGTGTGGACAATTAGAAACAGCAACTGGAGAGGAATTTAAGATTTTGAATTATCAAACACAGATATTAAACTACTGTTTATTCACTGAAGCCAAATCTGTCATCTGTGCTCTGACACAGAATTAAATCTCAGAGACAGAGTTTTGGGTAGAAAAGTAGAAAAGAAGAGATTATTGCTGTGCTAGGCAAAGAGGGCCACAGCGGGCTAATGCCTGAAAGCAGTAGTGAAGTTTTATAGCAATGGTTCAAAGAGGATGTGATCAGCTTGCAGACATTCTTCTGACTGGTTGGTGGTGAGGTAACTAGAAGTCAGCAGCATCAGCCTTCTGGTTCAATTGGTCTGGGGCTTATATCCTTCTGGGCAGCATACCATTAACTTTTACCACCTGATGGGAAATATGTGCAAAAGAGCTCAAATTCTGTTGCATGTATATCTTGATCGGGAACCAGGAGTCTACCCCAAAGCTGCACTAGTATTTATTTTGACTGTTCCTCCCTTGCCTCTGCATCCTCTCTCTTGCCCTAATTAGCAACGCTTTGAACCTGCTCCTTGGAACTCAAGGAAATTCATGGAGATTGAATGAAGCCTATTTTCTGTAAATAAGAAATGGGGTACACAGAAAGGCTTTATGCCCAGGAGCCCCACAGGGTCCTGCTCTGTGTCACAATATTTTCATAAATAAAATATTAGATTAGGATAACGCCAGAAAACAGAAAATACTTTTAAATGACCCAAATTTGGAAAGAAATAGAACTTAGGGAATTTTAAAAAAGTAATAATTAAGTCAAAAACTTACTTAATAAATTTAATTACAGATTATACAGAAATGAAAGATGAATTAGTTTAACTGAAAATAATTGGAAAGAAATATATTTATGTTGTGTTACTATGTGGTAAATTTCTTGGTGTAAATTGCTTATTATATTCTTTCATCCTTTAATGCTTTTATGATCTGTTGTAACAGCCTCTTTTTTTGTTGTTAATATCTGTAACTTGTATTTCTCTCACTCAGTTTAGCTAAGATTTTCTAAATTATGTGGATCTTTTTGAAAGACAAGTTTGACTTTTTGGTAATAATAGGACTCATTTTATTTATTTTGCTTTTCTAACAAAACGTCAAAATTCTGTACTGTCTGATACCCATTGACTGCAAGTGCTTTTTTCATGTATTTTATTCAGTTCTCTAATTGTTTAATATGAAAGGACAAATATAATGCCAGTTCTTCTTTTACAAGCAGAATTTCTTTGTACTGCTTTTATCTTCATGATTTATATAATATACCCGATTTTTAACTTATTATCTCTCATGTCTATATTTTGCTATTCAGAATAAGAATAAAATATGAGTAAATATCAATATTCAATAAAATTAATAAGCAAACACATGCCATATAAAACTCATTTTGCCTAAGGACCATGATATAGTTTATTCAGTGGTTATACTATACTTAAGGTCTTCCCAGGTGACTCAGTGGTAAAGAATCTGCCTGCCAAGCAGGAGACACAATTTCGATCCTGGGTCAGGAAGATCTTCAGGAGTAGGAAATGGCAACTCACTCCAGTATTCTTGCCTGGAAAATCTCATGGACAAAGAAGCCTGGAGGTCTACAGTCTATGGGGTCTCAAACAGTTGGACATGACTTAGCGACTAAAGAGTAGTAGCATATTATGTTCCAGGCATTGTGTTAGACATCTTTTTCAATTATTTATTCAATATGACCAATCCATTAAACATTTATCATTATATATCAGTGGTCAACAGATTATAGCCTTTAGACCAAATATGACCAATCACTTGCTTTTGTAGGTAAAACTTTTATTGGAACACACACACATCCAATTGTTTACAAATTGTTTGTAACTGTTTTCATACTACACCACAGAGAGAAGTAGGTGCAACAGAGACCATATGGTCTGAAAAGTCTTTACACTATTTATTTAAAAATAAATAGTCTATTTACTCTCTGGCCCTTTATAGAAAAAAGCTCCCAGACTTCATTGAATACTCTTCTCCACAAAAGTAAAGGGAGTCCTAAAATGATTATTTAATTTGAACAAAATAAAACACAAATCTGTCATATATTAAAGCCTTGTTAATTAATTCCTGTGATCTGTGACTTAAAAGAAAATAATTCTGTTTGGACTTTGGTTTAACCTATGGCATTATGGAAATATTGAACTCAAAGAAATGCAACCTTTTAAATTAACACGTAAAATGTCTTCTCCTTAAGGAATGTTTGAAAAGTTTTCCTCCTGTTCTGATTTTTATGGTATTTTTAGATTTAACACTTACCCTTTCTGAGAAAAACTTCTTTGACAATTCAGCATAAATTTGCTTAATTCTTAAAGTTTTAAAAATAATGTCATTCAACCAGCTTAACCTAAATCAAAATTTAGTAGACTACTTGTGTATAACCTAACCTCAAGGAGTCAAAATTCTTTTCATAATATATCTATGTCCTAACAGTATATACTGAAACTCATGTTTTTAAGTAACTTAGAAACATATTAACATATACAGAAAGTTAAATATCTATCAATAATTGCTGTCAAGCATCTCCAATAATTAAGAACTTGATGGGCGCTGATAGTATAATGTTGAGTATGATCACTGTTTCTCCATCCATGTAACTCCATAGTTGAGTGGAAAATAAAGACATTGAACAAGTAAGTAAATTAGTACTCAAAGAAAACTAAGGTATCTTTTTCATTCTCAATAATTCTCATACATTGCAGACACTCTAAAGTCTCTTCTCATTCCAAAATACCCCCAAAGCTATCTCCCACCCAAGAGCCTGAGCTGAAATATGGCTTCCTTGTTCTCAATGGCACTGAATTTTGTTTTCTTTCCCTAGAGTAAGTTTGCCCTCTGCAATATAAATCAAGCTTGCTTCACCTACTTCCCCAATTCTCCATTTCAGCAAATTCTACAATCAGCAGAATGCAAATTTAGAAGTAGATGAGCAAGCAAAAGTTGAATTTGCTTTGGTAAATGAAAGTAGAAGGCTGTAAATAACAACATATTAATTAAATAATTAAATAATTTTGAACATGTTGATTGCTGTCAAGAAAAGGTAGAGAATATTAGTGAATAGCAGGTAGATCTTAATCTAGTCCAGCTGTCGGAAAATAGAGGCATACCTCGCAGATATTGTAGGTTTGGTTTTAAATCATCACAATAAAGTAAATATATCAATAAAATGAGTCCCACAAAATGTTTGGTTTCCCAGTGCATATAAATATTATGTTTTCACTATTATGTTTACAAAAGTAGCCCATTATGTGTTAAACAGCATTATGTATAAAAAATGATATCCCTTTCTTAATTTTATTGTTAAACATTACTAATGATCATCTGAGCCCTCAACAAATCAATCTTTTTTTGCAGTAGTAATGTCACAGATCACAATAAAATATAATAATCATGAAAAATTTGATATATTGTGAGAATTACCATACCCACAGACTTACTCGACTCAGGTTTGCCACAAATTTTCAATTTGTAAAAGCTACAGTATCTGAGAAGCACAATAAAGTGAAGTTCAATAAAATGAGGTATGCTCATATTGTAGGAAGTGGTGCTAGATGAAGAGAAAAGTAAGACCACAGAAATCAGAGAATAGTAGTTCAGTAAAGGAGGCGTCCAAACATGCAGGTGCAATATTGTCTATGCAAAGATGATAATAAAATCATCCAGCACCATTGCCCACATATGCAAGCATATTCTCTCTCTTACTTTTTATTGATATTTGATTCTATATTTTCTTTATCCAAAAATGCAGGATTTTGGTGAGTATTATCTTTACCCAATGCTAATTATTTTTAACCAAACCAAACTAACTAACCAACTGCAGATGAGGCACTTGAAAGAGGCTAGGAAAAACCATTCAAGTGAGTCTAACCAAAAGAGAAGTGAAACAAGTTTGAGCACCTTTAGCTTAGAGAAAGAAGAGCTACCCTGTATGATATATACAGTATGTGGAAAAGAAATTTTCTTTTTGGTTAATGTTAGTGAATATGATACTGAAGAGCTTTGGGAGTATACTCTTTAGGGAGAACAAACGGATGTTGGCTTAGATTATATCTACACACAAGTACATTCACAAACTATTCTGGCCACTGCTTCTAAATAATCCTTTAGTGAAATTTAGTGAAAGTGTTAGTTGCTCAATTGTATCCAACTCTCTGTGACCCCATGGACTGTAGCCCACCAGGCTCTTCTGTCCATGGAATTCTCCAGGCAAGAATACTGAAGTGGGTAACCATTCCCTTCTCCAGGGGATTTTCTCAACCCGGGGATCAAACCTGGGTTTCCCACATTGCTGGCAGATTCTTCACTGTCAGACCCACCAAAGAATGCTTAGTTAATAGGAACACCTAAATTGCACATACTTAAAATTCTGGGCATTAATTCCCAAATTTGATCATCTGACAAAGTCATGATGCTCTTTTTTGAGTACTATTTCATCTTATAAACCAACAATCAGAAACAAATCATATTGCATTGTATTGATTAAAGTCCTTCAATCTAAGTTTCTCAGCTATTTTTTTTTTTTTTTTTGTAAATCAATGAGTGATTTATTTATCTGTTGCAACAAATGACATCATTTGATCCCCTTAACAATTTTCTGGGGCCAGAACCTTCACTTATCACATGACATGAGATGTGTGAATTCCTCTGAGCTTGAGATGTCTTTAAAACTTTTTTTTTAATATAAATTTATTTATTTTAATTGGATGCTAATTACTTTACAATATTGTATTGGTTTTGCTATACATCAATATAGTGAAGTAAGCCAGAAAGAAAAACACCAATACAGTATACTAATGCTTATATATGGAATTTAGAAAGATGGTAACAATAACCCTGTATGCGAGACAGCAAAAGAGACACAGATGTATAGAACAGTCTTTTGGGCTCTATGGGAGAGGGTGAGGGTGGGATGATTTGGGAGAATGGCATTGAAGCATGTATAATATCATATGTGAAATGAATTGTCAGCTATTTTTAATCTTTGCTTCTCATTCTTGTTTTGTTTATTTGTTTTGGTTCATTGTTTCTTTTTCCAGAAAAACAAGTTATGACAGATATCAAATATTTATAATTTCTGAGAGAAGCAACTAAAACTTGAGAAAATACTGTCCATTCTGAAAACTATCAAACACCGCATATTTTGACCTTGGTGGGAGAATATCTGGGTCTAAGTTATACAATATATAATCTTTTTTAAAGAAGCAGAGCTTTGTTAAATAGTATTGGATTGACCAAATAAATGTGTGTTGTCACTGAGGTGTGTCTGACTCTTTGTGACCCCATGGGCTGTAGCCCACCAGGCTCCTCTTCCCATGGAAATTTCCATGCAAGAATATTGGAACAGGTTGCCATTTCGTATTCCAGGGGATCTTCTTGACCCAGGGATTGAACCCACATCTCTTGCATCTCCTGCATTTCTAGGTGGATTCTTTACAACTGTGCCACCTGAAAAGCAACCAAATAAATACCATTGACCAAATATTTTGATGTTTTTAGTTTGGTACTCAGAAAGCTGGAGATACTGTCTCCTATTACCCTAAGATAGGACCTCTTTATTCACAAAGAAGAAAGTCAGAGGCTCATTTTCATTAATGTTTCACCAGGGGTGTCTTCTGCAGGTAAAATATCGCAATTCTACTACCTTAAAGAGTTTAAAACTTCAAACAATTGTCTCAATGCTGCACTTAAGGAGATGTGGGGAGTATCGTGTGTGGATCCCTTTATAGTCTTTACACTCACCAAGAAAGAAGGCATCCTACTATCTCATCTTCTGTTCTAGTAGTCTTTTCAGATTTGCTTCATCCAGTGTCTGCCTCCTCCCTCTCTTTTCAGGTGCATCATTTGCCCTACAAAATAATCAATGAATAAATTCATGACTTCAGTGACAGGATCTATGTTTTAATCCTTTCCTATTTTTCCTGGGTGTTGTGAATTCTATACATTCAGGTATCAAGTATTTATTTTGTTTTAGCTTATACTGGCTCCAAAGAAGAGCTCCATTGCTTCTGTTTCCTGCAGCCTCTTCCTGGAATAAGAGATGGTAGTGAGTTTTAGATCCTATGAAAGTTTTATTCAGTAATTTTTAAGACACCTTATTTTTTGTTCTAGAAGAATAATATAAATATAACCTAAAAAATGAGATAGGTCATAATTGTTTGTGAATGTCTCATGAAAGGAAAGAAATGAGATCTTATTATTTAATCATTTTCTGTGCATAATCAGTGCAAAAGGAATCAAGACAAAGTGATAATTCAGCCCTAACTGATCTTAATATTTTCTTCACTTGTTCCCAACCTCATCCACTTCATTACAATTATGTGGAATAATAATAATAATATATTCTAAAGGTGATCATAGAAGGAAGGGGTAATAAGCCAATGTAAATTTTAGGGGAAAAGTGCATTTGAGTTCATCGCTAAGAAATTAAGATGGCACACAACAGGAGGAAGGCCAGTCTAGGAGATTCACAGACACAGAGATTCTCAGGGAAGTACAAATAGTGTGTGATTTCATGACAGTGACATCAGACCAAGGTTTCATTTTAAAATTATTGAAGACTTAGGATGGGGCCAGGTAACAGAACTGGCAAAGTCAAGTATGTGTTGGCTTTTAAGTCAAAAAGGTAGATAATCACTATAGACTTTTAAGAAATGGAATGACAATAAAAAGTTGTGTTAAAGAATAAGTTTTATTTCTTCCTTTGAGGCTGAAGGTTTATATTTTTTGCTTTGTGTTTTAATTATTTAGATGTTTATTTATTTTGTAATTGACTCTGTAATTGTCTCAGATACCCTTGTTATTCCATTGTGTGAATGCCTATAAAAATCTGCAGTGTAGATCGCTGGGGTTTCCTTGATGGAGCTGTTGAAGTTATCATTTACAGATGCCTCCTAGCAGCCTTGACAATAGTTGCCAAGAAAAAGTTCAGCCATTCCCCAAGAGCAGCCACAGGGAAAAGCCAGAAAGGTGAGCTGCACTGGTATGAAGAAGGAGTGGTCTTCTCAGAGTCTGCATTACCAGCAAAGCAAAGTTCTCTTGTGCCAATTCTGAAATGAATTAATTAGTTGAAGACCAGTCTTGGGTGAACTTTTCTTTCCTTTTTCTCTATAATTTTTTTTTTTCTCACAATAGTGTATGTGGTGAGTCCCTCAAGGAGCAATAAAACACTTGGATAAGCCAGTTGTAGATTAAATATAGACTCCCTATGGCAACTCTTATCTCCTGCCTTCCCTCCTGCTTGCAAAGATGCAGAGATGGGATTATTGCCACAGCTGTGCTTCCTAGAAGACTAATCAATGCAGCTATAAGAAGGTCTGAAATGCAGCAGGATTTTCAATTCTAAGGGTAAAATTTTTAAAAAGTGAGGAAGGGAACTGTCCTGAAAGTTATAATGCCGCTAAATCAAAACACCTTTTAAAAACAGAAAATAAGACTATAAAAATTGCCTCATTGTCTTATTTTGAGTATATATCAAACTAGGATCTATAAATCCTGTCTATAATACAATAGGGAAGGATAAAGGTGAAAGGAGAAGAGGAAAACAAAGGATGAGATGCTTAGATAGCATCACGAACTCAGTGGACTTGAATTTGAGCAAACTCTGGGAGATAATGGACAGGGAAGCCTGGAGTACTTCAGTCCACTGGGGCACGAAGAGTCGGACACAATTGAGCAACTGAATAACAATAATACAATAGACCAAATTGTGAAGTCAAGGTCCCACAGAACATAGTTTCTTTACTAGAACTTTGCTCATATAAGCAAAATTGGAGTTAGGACATGGTTATTCTCAAAAACCATGGATATACCACTAGAACTGCCAAGTTGACTTTGTTGCCTCTTCCATGATTTCTTGGTTGAGCTTTTATGTCATGGAAATATATAAGACAAAGTCCAAGTCATTTGAGGTACAAAATCATAAAGAAGAGTATGGAATGTGCAAAAGGAGTTCTGAGGAATGTACAACCTAAATTTCATATAGTAGAAATAAGGATTCTGCCTACACAGGGGTATTTGTCATCACCATCTTTAGGGCTTAGAGGTTGGTTCCCAGTACCTAATAGCCAAATAGCACTCCTCTTTTTTCAGTAGGGTGAATGAGGCCATTGTGGAGTGACGGCAGTGCAAACCAGCCATGAGTTTGGGGATATTGTGTAAGTGGACCAGAAGTTGTCAATGTAACTTCCATGTCATTGATCTAAGTCAATCTGCATATATGAATTGGGAATCCCAATGTGCTTGACATTATGCCGAGCAAACCAGACATGGCCCTGTCTTCTTGGAGCTTATCTTGTAGTTGAGAATGTAAATATTGTAAGCATAATTGTAATAATTCCAATCCAGGAGGAATAGAAAATGCTAAGATCTAGGCATAGCAGAACCCTGGGCTACAAAGGTGGTGTTAGGCTCCCTATCTCTCCACTTTAGAAAGAACAAGGGATGGGGGAAATGCCAATGTCTCAAATCAATGCCAATGTCTCAAATCAATGCCAGATTTGAGACAAAAACAATAGAAAAAGGGGAAGAAATCTCACAAATTTATGATGGATCAGTGCACCTTCCTGTGTGGGAATACATGGAGTGAGTTAAGTACTGGTGTACTTAACTTGGTAAAGCAGTGATTTGAAAATTAATTTCCAACAGAGTTTTTGCTGAGGACTCCCCTTACTGGAAGATGCAAAGGAGGGAATTGGGGATTTTCAGAATTCATTTCCCCAAAAGTTGCTTTTTTTCACCTCTTTGCAGTTTTGTCTAGATGTCATCAAGTTAAACTAGTCTACTTTGGTATGATTAGGGTTCACTGATAAAAATGTGCAGTATATATCTGAACAAGAGTTTTGTTTTGTTTTAAGTGAATTTTGAATCCCATTGGTTTTATAAGAAATATATGCATCCAGGTTTTTTTTAATTTAATGAATGGCATTAATGAGAAGTAAAATGCTTTATTCATTTAGTAAAAGACATTAATAGAAAGGAAAAGATTCATTATGACACCATTCAGTACCCAGAGGATGAAATGTGAAGGTTGTTCTCTGGGTGACCAAACAAGGGGCACACTTACTTTAATGGCCATATTAAAATAGCACAAGGATAGAATATTGAAGAGAGTGGTTTTAGAAGATAAACCACTTAAATTCTCACTTAGTGTTCAGAAAGTGTTGATTTTTTTTTCCCTCCTCTGTTAAGCAATGGATTTTTATCCTGACACATAGTTCTCCAACTACAATTCCATCCTGAGAATGAATTTAAACAACAGTGTAAACTAAAGTGATCATGTTAGAAATTTTCCATCAAATCTGAGAGCCCTGGGAAGAAATTTGATTTTACATTCTAAATATCTCTGAAACATTTGTTTTGTTGGTTGTAGCATACCAGTGTCAAAATGGAGAGTCAGAAACTCATTATTAAATTATAGAACTCTTCTGAATTCTACTTTATGGATTAAATACACGTTTAATTTATATAAAAGACAGTGAAATTTATTCCCAGAAGCTAATAAAACCTTTGTTTGCTATCTTAAAACACTGTGCTTCCTGGGTCAAATCCATCTCAAATGTGTGTTAGTATAATATTGCTAAGTGTAGATCACTCTAAGGGCCTGGAAAACATTTGAAACAGATATTCCTCTCTTAACGTGACCAAAGGTTTTCTACATACATGTATCACAAGGGCTTCTTCCCTGGTGGCTCAGATGATAAAGAATCTACTTGCAATGAGGGAAACCTGGGTTGGATCCCTGGGTCAGGAAGAGCCTCTGGAGAAAGGAATGCCTGCCCACTCCAGTATTCTTGCCTGAAGAATTACATGGACAGAGGAGCCTGGCCAGCTACAGTCCATGGGGTGGAGAGGAAGAGCGAAATTCCAAAGACTATGGACACAAGAAAAGAGTAAGTCCTGTAAAAATAAGTTCTCATTTATTGAGGTACAGCCAGGAGAGGAAATATTGTTTTCTTTAAATGTACATACATTGATAAGAATACCTGAAAATTCTTAGAATTTTTCCCACTGTAGGCAAGATATACACTTTTAGAGAAAATGGAGTTCATCAAAATGGTGACTTCAGTCTACCTTCTTTTCTCATATATGCAACCACTTTACTAAAATATAATTTACATATTATAAATTTCACCCTCTAATATGATTTATAATATTTTTACAGAATTACACAACAATCACCAGTAATTTTAAAGCATTTTCATCATCCTTCCCCCAGAAAGTTCCATACCTATTTCCCTATTCTCCTTTGTCCCGATCCCCTGTACCTATTAATCTACTTTCTGTCTCTGTGGATTTGCCTTTTCTAGACACTGCACATCAATGGAATCATATACGATGTAATCTGTTGGGTCTAGCTTCTTTCACTTAGCATGATGTTTTCAAGGTTTGTCCATGCCATTCATCCATGAATCAGTACTCCATTCCTTTTGGCCCTGAATAGTTTTTAACTGCATGCATATTTTGTTGTTCAGTCATTAACTTGTGTCTGACCCTTTGTGAACCCATGGGCTATAGCATGCCAGGCTCCTCTGTCCTTCACTGTCTCCTGGATTTTGCTCAAATTGAGTCAGTGATGCTGTCTAATCATCTCATCCTCTGTCACCCCTTTCTTTTTTTGCCTTTAATCTTTCCCAGTATGGGAGTCTTTTCCAATAAGTCAGCTCTTCACATCAGGTGGCCAAAGTATTGAAGCTTCAACTTCAGCATCAATTTTTGCAATGAATATTCAGGATTGACTTCCTTAGGATTGACTGGTTTGGTCTCTTTGCAGTCCAAGGAACTCTCAAGAGTCTTCTTCAGCACTGCAATTTGAAAGTATCAACTCTTCAGCGCTCAGCTTTCTTTATGTTCAAACTCTCACATCTGTACGTAACACTGGAAAAATCACAGCTTTGACTATATGGACATTTGCTGGAAAAGTGATGTTTCTACTTTTTTTTTTAATATTTTTTTAATTATTTTTTAATTGAAAGAAAGTTGCTTTACAGAATTGTGTTGCTTTCTGCCATGCATCTACATGAATCATCCATAGGTTTACATATGTCCCCTCACTCTTGAAACTCCCTCCCACCTCCTTCCCCATCCCACCCCTTTAGTTTGCTACAGAGCCCCAGTTTGAGTTCCTGGGGTCACACAGCAAATTGCCAATGGCTATCAATTTTACATATGATAATGTGAGTTTCCATGTTGCTTTCTCTTTATGTTGCACCCTGTCCTTCCTCCCCTACCCTGAGTCCATAAAACTGTTTATGTGCATCCATTGCTGCCCTGCAAATAATTTCATCAGTACCATCTCTCTGCATTCCATACATATGTGTGGTATATGATATTTGTTTTTCTCTTTCTGACTTACTTTAGTCTGTATAGTAGGCTCTAGGTTCATCCACCTCGTTAGAACTGACTCAAATGTATCCCTGAATAATATTCCCTTGTGTATATGTACCACAATTTCTTTATCCATTCATCTGTTGATAGACATCTAGGTTGCTTCCATGTTCTAGCTCTTGTAAATTATGCTGCAATTAACACGGAGGTACATGTGTCTTTTTCAATTTTGGCTTTCTCAGGGTATATACCTAGTAGTGGGATTGCTGGGTCATATGGTGGTTTCATTTATAGTTTTTTAAGGAATCTCCATACTCTTCCTTGGTGGCTGTATCAATTCACATTCCCACCAAAAGTGCAAGAGGGTTCTCTTTTCTCCACACCCTCTCCAGCATTTATTGTTTGTAGACTTTTTGACGATGGCCATTCTGACCGATGTAATGAGATATCTCATTGTAGTTTTGATTTGCATTTCCTAGCAATGAGTGATGTTGAGCATCTATTCCTGTGTTTGTTAGCCATCTATCTGGAGAACTGTTTGTTTATGTCTTTTTCCCGCTTTTGGATTGGGTTGTTTGTTTTCCTGGCATTGAGTTATATGAGCTGCTTTCATATTTTGAAAATTAATCCTTTGTCAGTTGTTTCATTCGCTATTATTTTCTTCCATTCTGTCTTTTCAGCTTGTTTATTGTTTCCCTTGCTGTGCAAAAGCTTTTAAGTTTAATCAGGTCCCACTTGTTTACTTCTGTTTTTATTTCTGTTACTCTAGGAGGTGGGTCATAGAGGATCTTGTTTTGATTTATGTCATTGAGTGTTCTGCCTATGTTTTCCTCTAAGAGTTTTATAGTTTCTGGTTTTGTATTTAGGTCTTTAATCCACTTTGAGTTTGTGTATGGTGTTAGGAAGTGTTCTAATTTCATTCTTTTATACATAGGTGTCCAGTTTTCCCAGCACCACTTATTGAAGAAGCTATCTTTGCCCTGTTGTATATTCTTGGCTCTTTTATCTAAAATAAGATACCTATAGGTGTGGGTCTTCTTTCTTGTTCTATTGGTCTATATTTCTGTTTTTGTGCCAGTCTTCTTTCTTGTTCTATTGGTCTATATTTCTGTTTTTGTGCCAGTACCATACTCTCTTGATGACTGTAGATTTTTAGTATAGCCTGAAATCAGGAAGATTAACTCCTCCAGCTCCATTCTACTTTCTCAAGATTGCTTTGGCTATTCAGGGTCTTTTGTGTTTCCATATAAATTGTGAAATGTTTTTTTTTCCCTAATTCTTCCATTGGTAATTTGATAGAGATCACATTGAATCTGTAGATCGCATTTGGTAGCATAGTCATTTTCACAATAATGATTCTTCCAACCTAGGAACATAGATTATCTCTCCATCTGTTTGTCATCTTTTATTTCTTTCATTAGTGTCTTATAATCTTCTGTATACAGTTCTTTTGTCTGTATCTGTTTTTAAATACACTGTTTAGATTTGTCATACCTTTCCTTCCAAGGAGCAAGTATCTCAATTTCATGCCTGCAGTCACCATCCACAGTGATTTTGGAGCCCAAGAAAATAAGCACTGTCACTGCTCCCATTTTTCCCCCATCTATTTGCCCTGAAGTGATGGGACTGTATACTATGATCGTAGTTTTTTGAATGTAGTGTTTTAAGCCAGTTTTAACACTGTGCTCTTTCACCTTCATCAAAAGGCTCTTTAGTTCCTCTTCACTTTCTGCCATAAGTGTGGTATCATCTGTATATCTGAATTGTTGATATTTCTCCCAATCACAATCTCCCATGGTGATTGCTTCTAATTCCAGCTTGTGATTCCTTCAGCCCAGCATTTCTCATGATGTACTCTGCATAGAAGTTAAACAAGCAGGGTGACAATATACAGCCTTGTCATAATCCTTTCCCAACTTTTAACCAGTTGTTTCATGTCTGGTTCTAATTGTCTCTTTTTGATCTGCATACAGGTTTCTCGAGAGACAGGTAAGATGGTCTGGTATTCCCATTTCTTTGTATATAGACTTAGACTTCCTGGGTTATATGGAAACTGTATGTTTAATTTTTGAGAAAATTCCAAAATGTTTTCCAAAGCAGCTGAACCATTTTATAGTCCACTGAATAAAACATGAATGGATTTCTTTCTCCACAATTTACTAAACTCTTTACATCTAAATTTGTCAAAAACATTAGACTCTCATCTCAAAGGAAAAGATATTCCTCAATCTGTATCCAAATTTTCATCTTTTATCACTATCAGTTCAGTTCATTTCAGTTGCTCAGTCGTATCTGACTCTTTGTGACCCCATGAATCACAGCATGCCAGGCCTCCCCGTCCATCACCAACTCCCGGAGTTCACTCAGTCTCATGTCCATTGAGTCAGTGATGCCATCCAGCCATCTCATCCTCTGTCATCCCCTTCTCCTGCTTCCCCCAATCCCTCCCAGCATCAGAGTCTTTTTCAATGAGTCAACTCTTCGCATGAGGTGGCCAAAGTACTGGAGTTTCAGCTTTAGCATCATTCCTTCCAAAGAAATCTCAGAGCTGATCTCCTTCATAATGGACTGGCTGGATCTCCTTGCAGTCCAAGGGACTCTCAAGAGTCTCCTCCAACACCACAGTTCAAAAGTATCAATTCTTCGGCACTCAGCTTTTTCACAGTCCAACTCTCACATCCATACCTGACCAATGGGAAGACCATAGCCTTGACTAGATGGACCTTTGTTGGCAAAGTAATGTCTCTGCTTTTGAATATGCTATCTAGGTTGGTCATAACTTTTCTTCCAAGGAGTAAGCGTCTTTTAATTTCATGGCTGCAGTCACCATCTGCAGTGACTTTGGAGCCCCCAAATATAAAGTCTGACACTGTTTCCCCATCTATTTCTCATTATGCTTTCCTGTAATTTCTATATGCTATCCCTTGATTTATTTTCATGATCACCTTCCCTTCTGTTACCCACAAATATGCTAAACTGGTAAGAAGAGAAAGAAAGAGAAAATCCTGACCTTTCTCTCAAATTCTCTGAACTAAGCATAAGAAGACAGGTATTAGATTCAGAAAACTAAACTGCATCCATGCCATTTTATAATTTTTTAATGATAAATAATGATACAAATCTCCATCCTTCCCATAGCCACAATTCCAGTTGTTTAATCCTACCATTCTACCTCAAAAGTGTCTCTATTTCTCTCTGTCTACCCCCATGATCCTTAGTTGAAACTAATCTCTCTCTCGCAGGACTCTTGTAGCATACTTGTTTGTTACTCTACCACCAAACTTCCATTTTCTGCAATTTATTTTCCATATTTCTATTAGAGTTTCTTGTTGTAGGACTGAGGGCTGCAGTTTCTTGCTGACTATCAACCAGAAGTAACCCTCAACCACTACACAGAGTACTTAGGTCTTTGCTATGTGGCTCAACAACATAGCTGCTTGTTTCATCAAGTCAGCAAGAGAAAGACTCTAACTGATGGGCACTATAATTTTATGTTCATAACCATGTAATCACATATATATACCTTCTATTACCTTTTCTATATTCTGTGTATTGAAAAAAATCTCACTGACTCTACCGCAATTAAAGGGAAGCAATTATACAAGGGCTTGAACACCAGGAGGTAAAAATCATGAGGTTCTATCCTAACAACTCTATGCCAGTGTGTAGCCTCTGTCCTCCAGTGATCCATTCCCTCATAAGCAAAATACACTGATACTCTTTCAAAGCATCCAAGGGTCTCATCTCATTATAGCATCTACTCATAGTCCAGAACTTATCATCTAAATCAGGCCCAAGTGAAGAGACCCCTTGTATATAGTGTCTGGAATATATTAAGACTTAATTCTGGATTAATATTAGATTAAAGATATTTTGTGGATCCAATCCAGAATCTTCTAAATTTCCTTGATGAGATCTCAGGGTGATTATGAGAATCTCACCTATTTGAGTTCCTACAGAGTTTGGATCTTTTGTATTTAACACTGATATCTCCAGTTACTGGCTTCCCTGATGGCTCAGATGGTAAAGAATCTGCCTTAAGTGTGGGAGACCAGGGTTATATCCCTGGGTCAGGAAGATTCCCTTGGAGAAGGAAATGGCAACCCACTCTTGTATTCTTGTTTGGAAATCCCATGGACAGAGGAGCCTGGCAGGTTACAGTCTGTGAGGTCACAAAGAGTCAGACATGAATGAGCTACTAACACTTTCACTTTCATCTCCAGTTACTTACTCAATGACTTGCAGGTAGTAGTAATTCATAGGTAATGTTGATCAACTAATGGCCGTAGTAAATAGCTGATTTGCTGATCATAGTCAAAAGACACAGTTGACTTGAAATTATAGCTGCACTTCATCAATCCATTTTCACTTAATATTATGTTATATTTTTCTTGCTTGGTTGATGTCTGCTATTTACTGAATTTCTTCTCTGAAATTCAAATCCCAAGGTTTCAATGATGAGAAAACATCATGCTCAGTTGATTCCTTATAAGTGTTATTAAATTCTATATTTTGAAGCACATTTTTTCTCTAAAAGTTTTGTGACTCTTGCTAAAAGAAAAAATTAGTGTGATTTTATGTGATAAGTATTAGTTCAAGGTTTGAGAGTGTGTTGTCCTGATTAGTTTATAAGTCAGGCCAGTTGAGTCAGAGTTTAGAGAGTAAGTATCTCATAAAGGCAAGCATTACATAATTCACTTCATTAAATGTTCATTAACCCAAAATATTCTGAGTGAATGCAAACTTGTGTCAAGGCTTGCACTGGGTTCTAGGAATAAAGTAGTAAATAGATCAAATAAAGCACTTCCCTCAGGGAGAAGTGTAATAGAACAGAGAGAAAATAAATGAACAAAAGAGAGAATTTCCAAAGAGAGGAAATGTATAAAGGTAACAACAAAATTGACTGAAATAGAGAACAAAAAGTGAGTAATGCTTCTAGAGATTATGAATGAGGAAAACCATGCAATGAAAGGCATTTATGCTCAGTGAAGCAAGGATTATAAAAAGTAAATAATATATGAAATATGAATGTTCTGAACATCATCAAACAGAAAGGAAAACATGTGCAAAGGCTTCAGGAGCAGGAAAGGAGCTCAGCCTGTTCATGGGACCGAGAAAAGATCAGTGGACAAAGAAAGCGAGCTGCAGTGTAGTAGGAGCTGAGTAAGAAATGCAGGCAGGCACCACACATGCAAGGTGCACATAGGTCATTGTGAGGGTTTCAGCCTAAGGCAAATATCAATCAATATTAAGCATAAGATCTGTCTAATCTAATTATCATCTTAAAATCACTATTTCTGCCATATAGAAAAAAAAAAGTTGGAAAGGAATGAGTAGAAGAAAGGACATCATTCAGAAAGTTGCTGTAATAGTCCTATAGCTAGAGCTGTGGTGACCCAGTAAAGAAATAAAAGAATAGAACCTTTTCATTTTTTCTATAGGCAGGTCTTGCTGATGGGCCAGGAAATGAGAGCATAAGGGAAAAGGATGGATCAGAGATTGGTTCTAGATTTCTGTCTCTAACAATCAGCTGGTGGCAGAGCCTTTAACTCTTGTGAGAAAGAATGGTAGGATGGGTAGGTGGTGGGGGGTTCAAGTTCTGAAAGAATCAGGAGTTTCAGCTAAACATATTAGGTTCAGGAACTATATCATAAATACAGGGAGATGTCAAAAGGGCAATTCTATATGCAAATTTAGACTGGATATTGTAAGAGAAAAAATATACATATACATATATATATGGGTTTCCTTTGTGGCTTAGCTGGTAAATAATCCACCTGCAATGCAGCAGACTTGGGTTCAATGCCTGGGTTGGGAAGATTCCCTGGAGAAGGGAAAGACTATCCACTCCAGTATTCTGGCCTGGACTATACAGTCCATGGGGTCTCAAAGAGTTGGACGTGACTGAGAATCCCTGTAAGATACTCTAAGAGGAAATCTCTAGATATTGTAAGAGAAAATTGTGAGATGCACACACACACACACACACACACACATGCATTTGGAAGTCACCAGCACATAGAGAGTATTTATTTTAAAAAATGGATAGGCTTCTTTGGATTATTTTCTGTTGTAGCAATGCTTCCTTAATCTTTGTATGAAACAGTACCTATCCAAAAATGAGAATATCTGAAAATCACATAGTGGTAAGCTTGGGTGAAATAAGGACATATGAGACTTAGTAAAATAAAGTCACTACTTTTGCTTGCAGTATATAATTATGGTAAGAGTCCTAAGTTGGTTTCCCTGGGAAGCAGACTTTGAAGTGGAGGTTTACTGGGGCATTTTCTCAGGATCAATATCTGCAAGGGAGTTAGAGCAGCAGAATTAGGCAGGAGAATGTAAACTTTGACATGGTCTAGCAAAGTCCTTGACCAATCCTATCTGTAGAAAGCTTTGGGCCTTGGGTAGCCCCTCAGAGTTTTCTAAATTGTGGCAAGGGGGTTAGGTTTTGTGCCCCCCATCAACTAGTTATGGAGTTAAACTCTCTCTGAAAAGAGGATATAACCTTGTTGGAGGCAACTCCTTTTGGAGAAAGACAATTTTTAAGGAGGGACTCAGCTAAGAGTTGAGGTTTCCCTGGTGGCTCAGACTGTAAAGCGTCTGTCTGCAATGCAGGAGACCGGGGTTCAATCTCTGGGTTGGGAAGATCCCCTGGAGAAGGAATCCCCTGCCATTGGAGTGGCAGCCCACTCCAATACCCTTGCCTGGAAAATCCCTTGGACGAAGGAGCCTGCTAGGTTACAGTCCATGGAGTCTCAAAGAGTCGGACACGACTGAGCAATGTCACTTCCTTTTCTTTCTTTCAGCTAAGAATGATCAGCAGGTGACATACCTGACAGAATAGGAGTCTGGGTTGGGTAAGTGTGATCTTATGGGCAGAAATGACATATCCACTGATACAGGGGCCACAGACCCTGATACCTGTCCATGGCCTGTTAGGAACCGGGTTTGCACAGTAAAAGATGAGCAGTAGGTGAGCAAGAAAAGCTTCATCTATATTTATAGCTGCTCCCCATCCCTCATATTACCACCTGAGCACCACATCCTATCAGATAAGTGGCAGCATTAGATTCTTATAGCAGCTAGAACCCTATTGTGAACATGAATGCAAGGCATCTAGGTTTCATATTCCTCTTGTACACTTGTAGGGAAACAAGCTCAGGGATCCCACTGATTCTGCTATATGGTGAGTTGTATAATTATTTCATTACATGTCACAATGTAATAATAGAAATAAGTGAAAGTAAAGTGGCTCAGTCGTGTCCAACTCTTTGTGACCTGTGGACTGTAGCCCACTAAGCTCCTCTGTCCATGGGATTCTCCAGGCAAGAATACTGGAGTGGGTTGCCGTTTCCTCCTCCAGGGAATCTTCCCGACCCAGGGATCGAACCCAGGTCTCCGACATTGCAGGCAGACACTTTAACCTGTGCACTACCAGGGAAGCCCTTAAATACAAGAATATAGTCTCTCAGAAAACCTCCTATAGAGAACACAGAACTTCAGATCCAAGTACTAACATCAAAGATTTCAAGGGAGGAAAGGAAGCCAGGTTGAAAGAAGAAGGGGGAGGAGGCGGGAGAGGGGGTGTGAAAGACGTGGCCTTACAGACGTCTCCTGCCACCTACAGATACCCAGGCGTTATGGGACTTTTCCCTGGGCCTCCAGAGAAGGGAGGACTGGAACTCGGCCCTACCAGAAATCAGACCAGACCAGAACCAGAATTCGAGTTCTCTGCCAAGAGGAGGTGATCAATCTCCAATCCTCAGCTCAGGCTGAGGGCCCTTCGACAGGATTCCTGCATCCAGGACCGGGGGAACTAGAAAAACGGGGAAGGATAGGAAGGGTTAAGGAGAGAAAAGAGAGAGGGAAGGGGAGAGAGGTCAATAAAGTCTCTTGTTCCTTACCGGTTGGGGCACTCTGGACAGTTGTCCGTGTCAGGAGGAGACCAGGGACGAAAGGGTCCCAGTTGCAGCCTCTGGGTCTGGTCCATTGGCAGGCAAGCTGGCCCCTGAGTACCCCAAGTGGTCAGGATGTCAGTCTCAGCGAAGAAGAGTCCCCTCCAGAGTCGCCATTTGTTGCAGGAAGGGGGACCCCTTCCGGGGCCCGAAACTGGGCTCTTGTCTAACACTTGGAAATGAATTGTCCAAGGAGACACATGTACTGACAAAGCAAGAGATTTTCTTGGGAAAGGGCACCCAGGAGCAGAGCAGTAGGGTAAATGCACAATAAGTGTAACGTGCTTGTTCATCCTGAAACCATCCCCACGCTCCCAGTCAGGAGAAGAATTGTCCTCCACAAAACCTGGCCAGGGACCAAAACAGTTGGAGACTGCTGTGCTAAAGAATGAAAGAATTAAATACAAAGTATCAGGAAAGATATTAAATATTGATCTTGTATCAGATCAGATCAGATTAGTCGCTCAGTCGTGTCCGACTCATTGCGACCCCATGAATCACAGCACGCCAGGCCTCCCTGTCCATCACCAACTCCCAGAGTTCACTCAGACTCATGTCCATCGAGTCAGTGATGCCATCCAGCCATCTCATCCTCTGTCGTCCCCTTCTCCTCCTGCCCCCAATCCCTCCCAGCATCAGAGTCTTTTCCAATGAGTCAACTCTTCGCATGAGGTGGCCAAAGTACTGGAGTTTCAGCTTTAGCATCATTCCTTCCAAAGAAATCCCAGGGCTGATCTCCTTCAGAATGGACTGGTTGGATCTCCTTGCAGTCCAAGGGACTCTCAAGAGTCTTCTCCAACACCACAGTTCAAAAGCATCAATTCTTCAGTGCTCAGCCTTCTTCACAGTCCAACTCTCACATCCATACATGACCACAGGAAAAACCATAGCCTGGACTAGACGGACCTTTGTTGGCAAAGTAATGTCTCTGCTTTTGAATATGCTATCTAGGTTGGTCATAACTTTCCTTCCAAGGAGGAAGCGTCTTTTACTTTCATGGCTGCAGTCACCATCTGTAGTGATTTTGGAGCCCAGAAAAATAAAGTCTGACACTGTTTCCACTGTTTCCCCATCTATTTCCCATGAAGTGGTGGGACCGGATGCCATGATCTTCATTTTCTGAATGTTGAGCTTTAAGCCAACTTTTTCACTCTCCACTTTCACTTTCATCAAGAGGCTTTTGAGTTCCTCTTCACTTTCTGCCATAAGGGTGGTGTCATCTGCATATCTGAGGTGATTGATATTTCTCCCGGCAATCTTGATTCCAGCTTGTGTTTCTTCCAGTCCAGCGTTTCTCATGTACCATACAAAATGCTTTCACTTTTTTAAGAGCTTCAGTGTGCAACTTCAGTGAATGTAACTTTTTATATTAGGTTATTGTTACATGTAATTGTTTTTGAATGATGATCTCTTCAAATTAGTCACAGTAATCTACAATGTGAAATTTTGCACTAGTGATAAACATATTAAATTATATTTTTGAAACTTCAGAAAACTTTCAAGTTGAAATTATGCTTACATATCATAAAAGAGTTATTTTCCTGTTGACAAATATAGTGTTGAGTTTTCTTATGACTTCAAATACAATTGAATTTTTGCCACAGAAATAATTTCAAAATAAAGATGGAATTCTCATTTGCAGAAAATGCTTCTGTTTTCAATAGTCACTTGGCAGCTGGTTTTGTTGTCCCTGGTAGCAAATCCTGAAGCAGTGTCTTGAGGTAGAACACATCTCTGGTTATGCTGAATACAGTGTTATTTACAAAGCCCAACACCTGAGATATGGTTATAAACATATTCTGAACCCACTGTATTGAAATCACCTCACCAGAAACCTTAAAGATGGCTGCTCACTTTAGGAAATGAACACACCAAAGGTCCATGGCACCTCATGCTCTGAACAAGCTCTTGAGGGCTAAAGGAACTTCTGCCCCATGACATGGCTAAAAAGTCACTGAGAACTGAGAATACGATTTACTGTCCCTTCATAAAGTGATCGGAGAAGGAAATGGCAACCCCCCCACCCCAGTACTCTTGCCTGGAAAATCCCATGGATGGAGGACCCTGGTAGGCTGCAGTCCATAGGGTCGCTAAGAGTCGGACACGACTGGGCGACTTCCCTTTCACTTTTCACTTTCATGCATTGGAGAAGGAAATGGTACCCCGCTCCAGTGTTCTTGCCTGGAGAATCCCAGGGACGGGGGAGCCTGTTGGGCTGCCGTCTATGGGGTCGCACAGAGTCAGACACGACTGAAGTGACTTAGCAGCAGCAGCAGCATAAAGTGATAGTGGGACAAGACATTAAAAAGACACTTAGCAAAAAATAAAGTTTATTCTCATTATATGTAACAGTTATGTTCTATAAAGTCTCTGAAAACACTGATTTAGTGATTACTGAATGACTTTTCCTAGAGGGAATATAGGATAAGGTTCCTACCAATCTCTGGTCACTACATTTTTGTAACCAGACCAAAGTGTGGCATTAAATAGAGCACAAAAAGACATTTGTTTACATGATGAGGGGTTAAAGAGAAGGCAGAGTGTGGCTCCACTTAATCTCCACTGGGAACATGTGCACTAAGTCAAATTCATTTTCACTCTATGCATATCCACAAATGATGGTGAAAACAGAAGAAGTATCAATTTAAGGCTTGTGGGAAATCTTGTGGCCAGAGGAGACTTGCAGGCTAGTGTCCATGGGGTCGCAAAAGGTCGTACATGACTAAGCAACTGAACACACACACACACACATATTTTAGCTAGTAGGAAAATTTACAAATACCAGATATGAATAATGAGGATTAACTATACTTCTAGAAAATAAAGCTTGACTAAAGCAGCTTCTTATCCACACCTACTTGGAGACCCTCACCTTTCTGGGTCCACTAATCCAAAACTATTATGTCATGATTTCTACCCAATTCTATCCAACTCAACTTGCAAGATCACTATTACAATCACACGGTCACGGACCCTGTAATTATTTCTCCCTAATTTTTCCATTTTGTGACACTACTTAATTGCTTTCCCTTACTGTAACAAGTCTGATAAACAGTTTTTTATAATGAGCTGTTGATTTTTTTCTGATTATCTTTTGGTAAGCAATAGCACCATATTTAGCCCAGCAATGTTCTAGGAATGTATAGTTAAAGCAAGCTTTTCTGTAGTACATACAACTAGGAATCTCTAAGAATATCTTTAAAATTATTTAATTCTAACTCTAGGTGAAAACTATGACAATTAGGTGTCACTTTCTGTCTCGCTCAACAGTAACTCACTGGAACAAGTTATTGGCTCCTTTATTTTTTTTATTTCTCCTTTGGTTTAAGATACAGACAATTAAAAATACCTGTGCTGGAAAATTGAAATAGTGCTGAGCAATGGAAGCAATGTGCTTAATTACTGTGAGATGGGAGAGAGATGGTAAATGACTGTTGTGTCAAGTTGAAGGCATCAGCACTCATATTTCTCACATGATATGGACTGTGACCTGATCTCACATTTATTCAATTAAGCCAGGGAGTAAAATTACAAAATGTTTTTTTGTCTTTTCACATCTGCCAAATCAGCAAGACCTTTAGATTTATTTCCATAATTATGTCACTAGCCCAAATACCAAGGATCAAATAAAAGGGGATCATCTGAAAATCCTACATAAAGAAATTTGAGAATATGGACCAAAATTGGAGAGCAAGGGCTCTAGTTCTATTCTGGCACTAACACCAGGCAAGTCACTTACATTCTTGAGACTTCAGTCTCTGTCTCTACACCATAAACAAATAGGATCAGATATTACTGAGGTTTCCTTCACCTCAGACTTCTTAAAATTTGTACTGACAGAGTCGACATCTCTTCTTGTATTCTTGGATATTTAACTTTATGCATATTCATCTCTCAGAGAAAATGGATGGATCTGCTATAGCCCAGTTTCCTCTCATTTCAGAACTATAAAAATTAGTAGATCTGGCACAGGTAATTGTTCATAATTAGTCATTATCAATAGGACCATGGGCGTGTTTCAGAAATAGTTCAATAATTTTAAGTCTCACAAGTTTTAGAAAACAAAAGCATTCCAGTATCTTCAAGCTCTGTAGAATCTCAAGAGAATGTCTTTTATTTATTTATTTTTTCCTGCCCTTCACTGCACAAGATAAGACAACAAGACAACTGAGGCCAAGAGGAGACAGCTTGCAGCCAATTGTCATCAGGAAGGAAAACCAGTTGAACAATTAAATAATGTGATAATCATCAGGTTGGTCTGGTTGTCAGCTTAAGGAGAAAGGTAACAAGTTTTTTGGTTAGAGGTAACAAACTGATTTTACTTCAAAATAAAATTTTTTGAACAAACAGAGAATAACTGTGGAACCTCTGGAGATGTGGACATATGCATCTTCAAGTCTCTCCTGCTTGAGAAGGCTAGAAATGAAGAACTAGTCTTAGAGAAAAACACATTTCAGGCACAGTGTTCAAAGTCAGCTTTCATACCTACCCTTCATCACAAGATCTTTGTGTTCTTAACCTAGTGTGGGGATCTGTCAACTGATTTTTGTGACAGTTCGCTCTCAAGTATGAAAGATCTCTGTGTTCTGGATAATTTGAGTAACTTTTGGTCTAAGTGTGATTTCTCTGCTTTAAATGGAACTCTGTCTTTGAGACTAAAGTTCTCAATAAAATATTCTATTAACTCTCAACTATCCCCAATTTGTGTTTAGTGCCATTTTAAACAAACGATTTATGAAAATCGAAAATCAAAGGAAAACATCACTTCAAAAGAGATTACTGCTCACAGTGCTAAAAGAGCATCCAAAATAGATATGGAAATCTAAATTCTAGATATTCAGTGGTACTTTTAAGGGCCCGCAGTGTTCAGTTAAATTATACCATGCAGTGAAATACAATCACTTTCCATGAACAGACCTGTGTCTCCCAAAGCTCAATCCTTACTTTCAGGGTTAGAGGTAGAAGAAGAACCTCTCCTCTCCGGGCACTTACCTGCAACATCCAGCTGCTTCCTGCATGGTGCAAAGGCTATTTTAACCAGTATGTTTCCCTTCTTTTCATCTTGCATTCTATGTGCTGGATTCTGAGATAGACACAATTTTATTTAGCTAAAATACTCTGTATTCTTAATAGCTATCTGGGCATTTGCGTTTTTCTTGTTAAATTTTGTTTCATTGTGTGTATGTGTGTGTGTGTGTGTGTGTGTTTCCCTTTCTTTCCATTTATTCTACACAGTCATTTGCATCGCACTTCCCCATTAGACTATCACAAGGAAGCTGGAGAGATCCCATCTGTGCATTTCAGGGGGTGAAATCAAAGAGCCTTGGGACAGGTGGAACAGGCAGCAGGAAGGTGACCCCAAGCACGCAGCAGGTGGGGCAAGCAGCGCAGGAAACCAGCAGGCAGCCGGCAGTCTGAAGGGCAGAAAGGCCCTTGCTGCCTACGTCCAGGCAGCAAATCAAGCAGAGGTTAGCAGGTAAGAAGGGTGACGGGAGGGCAGACCAGGCATGTGACCAAGGGGGCGGGAGAAACAGAAGGCAATTAGCCAAGGGGAGAAGGCAGATGGAGGGCATCCACCAACAATTATCAGGGGACAGGGGAGCAGGAGGGTAATAATAGGAGTCTGTTCTGAGGGGCAAGAGGACAGCAGGCAAGTGCCACGTAGCAGCAGTGAGGACACTGAGCATGCTTCCCTGGGAGAAAGCATTGAGGAAGTAGCCTCATTACCTTGGTTTTGCGACCAAGCAGTTAGCGGGGCTGTAGGTGACCAAGAATGTGCAGCCTTGGCAATCTGGGTGGCTATTACAAAGCCTCACCTTAGAAATATTTGCACTGAATGCATTGATCCCTTGCCCTGAGGACTTCAGAAAAATGTTATCTGATGACAATAACAGAGAAAGCAGAGGCCAATTGCAGAGCAGGCTACTTAGCCTGCTATGCTAAGTCACTTCAGTCGTTTCCGACTCTGTGCGACCCCATAGACGGCAGCCCACCAGGTTCCCCCATCCCTAGGATTCTCCAGGCAAGAACACTGGAGTGGGCTGCCATTTCCTTCTCCAATGCATGAAAGTGAAAAGTGAAAGTGAAGTCGTTCAGTCGTGTCCGACTCTTAGTGACCCCATGGATTGCAGCCTAACAGGCTCCTCCGTCCATGGGATTTTCCAAGCAATAGTACTGGAGTGGGGTGCCATTGCCTTCTCCGACTTAGCCTATCAGGTAAAATTTTAAAAACAGAGGAAAATGGAGAGAAATTCCATTTTTTAGGTGTTTTCCATGAGTCAGGCTCTGTCAGATCCTTTATATGTGTTATCTTATCTAATTGCACGACACCAATGTTGGTGCTAAGTTGAGAAAACTGAGTTTAAGAGACAATATGGAACTACCCCAAGACCACACAGCATGTACATGAGAGCTGTGATTTCAACTTGAATCCATCTGCCACTCAGACTCTTCCATTTTGTGTAGCATGCTGGGTCTCAAGATTGGCAACCTCAGAGGCTTTGGTTTGATTTTAAAATAAAGGCTTTGGTTTGATTTAAAAATAAATTTCCTCAAGGAGACCACAAGATACCACAAGATAGTGTTTCTCAGATTTGAATATTGTGCAGATCCCCATAAGATCCAAAAGTCCTCAAATATCCTCAAGTTTCAGAGTTTTGTGTGGCAGTACCAGAAACTGTAAAGGGGATATTCAACAGCTCTATATGAAAAGTTGACTCTGAAAACCTGTTACACTGGTGATCTCTGTATCACCAATCTCTCCATTCTGCATGTTAGGACACTTTCACCTGAAATTCATAGAAAGCCCTGATCCAGAATGACTGGTAATTAGAAAATGCACTTCACATCACAGAAAGTTCAGAGCTGGAAAATGATCCAGTGTCCCTCCCAAGATTCTCTTGCTCTGCTGTCTCCCATGGGTGACTTTCTCTTCAGCCCAGCAGCAAGATGGCATTAGCAGCTCCAGGTGTTACAATCAACAGTGTTCTGTGCTGGGAAGAGATGAAGGACTTTCACATCTTGTGTAACTTTCTTAGGAGTCAAGAGAGGGGCTCAGAATCCCCTTAACCCAAGTGTACTTCTTTATACAGCTCACTGGCCAAAAGCAATGATATACTGGTTTTGAACCAGTTACCTGAAAAGAATGGGACTATCATGACAGGTGATTCTAATAGGATTGACTCTTCCTCAGAGCTATGTCCTGAAAAAGATGGATACCTGAATATGAAAATTCTTTTAAAAATGAGGAGAAAGATGGATTCTGGAGAGGTAACCGAGTGTCTGCTTCAGTCCTAAATCAGTTATTGTTGACAAAGCAAATAACTAAATGTGAATGATCTCTGAGCAAGTTTGATTGGGAAAAGGAATAAAAATGCTAGATGTGCAATTGTTTTCTAAATTGTTACTCATCCTATAGTACCAATATTATCTTGAACAAATCCCTTGATTTCCTCTGCTTTGGTTTCCTCATCTATAAATTGAAGAATATCAGTCCCATTTAACTCATAGGGTTGTTATGAGAATTAGGTAGGTGTGTGTGTGTGTGTGTGTGTGTGTGTGTGTGTGCGTGCATGAGCTCAGTCATGTCTGATCCTTTGTGACCCCATGGACTGCAGCCCACCAGGCTCCTCTGTCCACGGAATTTTCCAGGCAAGAATACTAGAGTGGGTTGTCATTTCCTTCTCTAGGGCATCTTCCTGACCCTGGGATCAAATTCACATCTTTTGTATCTCCTGAACTGGTAGGCATGTTCTTTATCATCTGAGCCACCAGGGAAGCTGACACATATATGTGTATATAAATGTATATCTGTGAGTATATATATATATATATATATATATATGTGCATGCATATGTAAATGCTTTTTATATGACAAAGGAATATGCAAATGTGAAGCTTTGTTATTATTAATATTCAAAATTTAATCAAACTGGTTATTCTGTCAGTGAGAAAACATTTATTATATTCTATGAGCAGAGTACATCATGAGAAATGCTGGGCTGGAAGAAGCACAAGCTGGAATCAAGATTGCCAGGAGAAATATCAATAACCTCAGATATGCAAATGACACCACCCTTATGGTAGAAAGTGAAGAGGAACTCAAAAGCCTCTTGATGAAGGTGAAAGCGGAGAGTACAAAAGTTGGCTTAAAGATCAACATTCAGAAAACGAAGATCATGGCATCTGGTCCCATCACTTCATGGGAAGTAGATGGAGAAACAGTGGAAACAGTGTCAGACTTTATTTTCTTGGACTCCAAAATCACTGCAGGTGGGGATTGCAGCCATGAAATTAAAAGATGCTTACTCTGTGGAAGGACAGTTATGACCAACCTAGATAACATATTGAAAAGCTAACATATTACTTTGCCAACAAAGGTCCATCTTGTCAGGGCTATGGTTTTTCCAGTGGTCATGTATGGATGTGAGAGTTGGACTGTGAAGAAAGCTGGGCACTGAAGAATTGATGCTTTTGAACTTTGGTGTTGGAGAAGACTCTTGAGAGTCCCATGGACTGCAAGGAGATCCAAGTAGTCCATCCTAAAGGAGATCAGTCCTGGGTGTTCATTGCAAGGACGGATGCTGAGGCTGAAACTCCAATACTTTGGCCACCTAATGCAAAGAGTTGACTCATTGGAAAAGACCCTGATACTGGGAGGGATTGGGGGCAGGAGAGGAAGGGAACGACAGAGGATGAGATGGCTGGATGGCATCACTGACTTAATGGACATGAGTTTGAGTGAACTCTGGGAGTCGGTGATGGACCGGGAGGCCTGGTATGCTGTGATTCATGGGGTCGCAAAGAGTCGGACATGACTGAGCGACTGAACTGAACTGATGAGCCAAATATAATTTAAGTGTGAGCTGCAGAGACCACTAAGAAATATAACACCTAGGAAATTCATAAAACTCACTGTGCAATCAAAATATTACATGTCTAAGATTATATATTAGATCATTAAAAGAACAAAACATAATTTTAATTGTATCAGGAAAATTGGATTTAATTTATCAAAAATAAAGTTCAGTTCAGTTCAGTCACACAGTCGTGTCCAACTCTTTGCGACCCCATGAATCACAGCACACCAGGCCTCCCTGTCCATCACCAACACCCGGAGTTCACTCAGACTCATGTCCATCGAGTCAGTGATGCCATCCAGCCATCTCATCCTCTGTCGTCCCCTTCTCCTCCTGCCCCCAATCCCTCCCAGCATCAGAGTCTTTTCTAATGAGTCAACTCTTCGCATGAGGTGGCCAAAGTACTGGAGTTTCAGCTTTAGCATCATTCCTTCCAAAGAAATCCCAGGGCTGATCTCCTTCAGAATGGACTGCTTGGATCTCCTTGCAGTCCAAGGGACTCTCAAGAGTCTTCTCCAACACCACAGTTCAAAAGCATCAATTCTTCAGTGCTCAGCCTTCTACACAGTCCAACTCTTACATCCATACATGATCACAGGAAAAACCATAGCCTGGACTAGACGGACCTTTGTTGGCAAAGTAATGTCTCTGCTTTTGAATATGCTATCTAGGTTGGTCATGACTTTCCTTCCAAGGAGGAAGCATCTTTTAATTTCATGGCTGCAGTCACCATCTGCAGTGATTTTGGAGCCCAAAAAAATAAAGTCTGACACTGTTTCCACTGTTTACCTATCTATTTCCCATGAAGTGATGGGACCAGATGCCATGATCTTCGTTTTCTGAATGTTGAGCTTTAAGCCAACTTTTTCACTCTCCACTTTCACTTTAATCAAGAGGCTTTTGAGTTCCTCTTCACTTTCTGCCATAAGGGTGGTGTCATCTGCATATCTGAGGTGACTGATATTTCTCCCGGCAATCTTGATTCCAGCTTGTGTTTCTTCCAGTCCAGTGTTTCTCATGATGTACTCTGCATATAAGTTAAATAAGCAGGGTGACAATATACAGCCTTGATGTACTCCTTTTCCTACTTGGAACCAGTCTGTTGTTCCATGTCCAGTTCTAACTATTGCTTCCTGACCTGCATACAGATTTCTCAAGAGGCAGGTCAGGTGGTCTGGTATTCCCATCTCTTTCAGAATTTTCCATAGTTTATTGTGATCCACACAGTCAAAGGATTTGGCATAGTCAATAAAGCAGAAATAGATATTTTTTCTGGAACTCTCTTGCTTTTTCGATGATCCAGCGGATGTTGGCAATTTGATCTCTGGTTCCTCTGCCTTTTCTAAAACCAGCTTGAACATCTGGAAGTTCACGGTTCACACATTGCTGAAGCCTGGCTTGGAGAATTTTGAGCATTACTTTACTAGCTTGTGAGATGAGTGCAATTGTGCAGTAGTTTGAGCATTCTTTGGCATTGCCTTTCTTTGGGATCAGAATGAAAAAATAAATTTAGGTCCCTTTATATTTCAAAACAAATTATCAATAGAATAATGATTTAAATAAAGAAATCTAAATAAATGTTAGACAAAACATTAGAAAATATTTATTTTCAATCTCAGGGTGAAAAGGGCCTTCCCAAGCAATTTCAAAATCCTGAGGCCATAAAAGAAAAGAGATTGACATACTTTAGTGCATAAAATTGTAGACTTCCTACAGTAAAATATAGCATAAGCAAAAGAAAAGGACAAATGAAAATCTAGGGTAAAATATCTATAACATTTATAATACATAAAATCAATATCTATGAAATACTTTTGAAGTAAATGAAAAATCAAATATAAAACTGAACTATTTTCAGTAAAACAGTAATAATTTCCAGTGCAAGTAAAAGAAAAAACATTCATCTTAAGAAATAGTACAATAATTTAAAAATTAAAACCATAAGATAATACTATTTTTGCCCATTAGATTGGCAAAAGGTTTAAAGTTTGGTATCCTATGCTATAAGTTTAATGCAGGGAATTTGACAGGTGCTTTCATATAGATAGGGTAAAAGTATGTTTATTTTGAAAGGTAATTTGTCAGTATGTAACAAAAATGTAAGTGCCCATATTCTTTCAATAAGAAGCCTACATTTAAAAAATATATTTTTCAGGATATATTTACAATGTAGACAAGAATATACATGGCCCCAATTGTTTTACCTATGGGAACCTTAAAATAAATATCTATTGACAGGTTATTGGTTAACAGAATGGCAGATGTTATCTAATATACATCTTATATACAGTATACATCATGTGTTTAGATAATATACATGTTATCTAAAGCTATCATTAAAACTATTAAGGTAGACTTCTACGTAGTAAGATAACTAATATGTATGGCCACGTGACAAAAGTAAATTAGAAAACAGCCCTATTTTTTATTTAAAACTACTATAAACAAATAGTTATCTATATGCTGCTGCTGCTAAGTCACTTCAGTCATGTCTGACTCTGTGTAATCCCACAGACGGCAGCCCACCAGGCTCCCCCATCCCTGGGATTTTCCAGACAAGAACACTGAAAATGTTGCCATTTCTTTCTCCAATGCCTGAAAGTGAAAAGTGAGTGTCATACAGATGGCCAGCAAACACATGAAAAGATGCTCCACATCACTCATTATCAGAGAAATGCAAATCAAAACCACTATGAGGTACCATTTCTTGCCAGTCAGAATGGCTGCGATCCAAAAGTCTACAAGCAATAAATGCTGGAGAGGGTGTGGAGAAAAGGGAACCCTCTTACACTGTTGGTGGGAATGCAAACTAGTACAGCCACTATGGAGAACAGTGTGGAGATTCCTTAAAAAACTGGAAATAGAACTGCCTTATGATCCAGCAATCCCACTGCTGGGCATACACACTGAGGAAACCAGAAGGGAAAGAGACACGTGTACCCCAATGCTCATCACAGCACTGTATAATAGCCAGGACATGGAAGCAACCTAGAGGTCCATCAGCAGATGAATGGATAAGAAAGCCGTGGTACATATACACAATGGAGTATTACTCAGCCATTAAAAAGAATACATTTGAATCAGTTCTAATGAGGTGGATGAAACTGGAGCCTATTATACAGAGTGAAGTAAGCCAGAAAGAAAAACACCAATACAGTATACTAACACATATATATGGAATTTAGAAAGATGGTAGCAATAACCCTGTGTACGAGACAGCAAAAGAGACACTGATGCATAGAACAGTCTTATGGACTCTGTGGGAGAGGGAGAGGGTGGGGAGATTTGGGAGAATGGCATTGAAACATGTATAATATCATGTATGAAACGAGTCGCCAGTCCAGCTTCGATGCACGATACTGGATGCTTGGGGCTAGCTCACTGGGACGACCCAGAGGGATGATATGGGGAGGGAGGAGGGAGGAGGGTTCAGGATGGGGAACACATGTATACCTGTGGTGGATTCATTTTGATATTTTGCAAAACTAATACAATATTGTAAAGTTTAAAAATAAAATAAAATTAAAAAAAAAAAAGAAAAGTGAAAGTGAAGTCGGTCAGTCGAGTCCGACTCTTAGAGACCCCATGGACTGTAGCCCACCGGCTCCTCCGTCCATGGGATTTTCCAGGCATGAGTACTGGAATGGGGTGCCATTGCCTTCTTGTATAACTATATACAAATAGTTATATTTGTATATAATATATATATACTATATACATTTGCATATATACAAATATATACTATATATACTATATACAAATAGTTATCCAAATAGTGCAGTCCCCCCCTCTCTCTCTCTTTTTCACACACACACACACACACACAGAGGTTTATTAGTATATAGTCAAAGGAGTTTAGACTCCATAGTGAAAAGTATTATGCAATATTCTGAAGGAATTGGGATGTGTCTCTAAGAGGAAGAAATGTAGATTTTATACTTTGCTTTAATAACTATCTTTTCAAGTCTTATCTGCTTATAGACCTGGGATGATTCTATATCTTCTGAGACTGAATGTATTATCTCCAGAATGACTCATTGTTTTCACATTTTCTGAAGTTCTGTTTCCAGGCCCTGCTCTCATAAATCCCATGTTTTAGAATACTGCATTTCAGGATGGTGAGACATGCTATAGATCTGCATCTATTTTATAGGGTAACTGCTAACTAGATGTGACTTTTGGGCACTTGAAGTATGACTGAAGAAAACTGAGACATTTGTAAATATAAAATATTTGCAGTATTTTGAAGACTTAGTGGAGTAGAAAATAATTTGAAATATTTTGTTAATAATTATACACTATACTTATATGTATAAATAATATTATGGACATAGTGGGTTAGATATACATGTATTAAAGTTCATCAGAATTCACTTTGACTAAGATCTTATTTAAAATAAAATGTTATATAATACCAGGTTTATATTTACCTTAATGTATCAGTGATTATATGAATTCTTAATAAGTAGCAAAATGAAAAAAAATAAAATGTGTATTCCCAGCATACCCATGATGTATATGCTGTTACTTTTAAAAAGTATGATTTTTACCTTCTCATATTTAATAAAAAATGTTTCATATTTCAATTAACTTAATTTGTATTTATTCAATATTCAGATATTATATTGGGGCAGTGGTGTTTAGAAAAGATATCTGAGGCATCCATCACAGAACAGCATATATATCTAAGGTTTTCAATAATTTATTGCTGGATGAGTAAATAAACTAATTCCTTAATTCAAAATAGGACAGTTAGAAGCTTCAGAATGTAAGAAATTTATTACTGAATTATAGATCATTTACTGCAGTCTCACAGGATTTAGTCCAGTGTGCACTAAGATAAACCAGTGTTTTCTTTTATCCCAGAGGAGAACAACTCCTGTTGGGAGGAATGATGAATGCTAATGAAAAAGAGGGTAATCCATATTGTTCCTGAAAATAACAGAAAATTAATTGAAAAAAAAAAAAAGGGACAAGAAGTAAAATAGTAATAATTTAAAAACCTCAAAAACTTTCAATTTTCAATCTGGCATAGCTTAGAAGTGACCACTCTGATCTAACAAGTAAAGCCTTCTTAAAGTTTTTACTAAAAAATTAACCATTCTACTTAGATCTGTCAGTGACATGAGGTCACTGGGCAAACCATTTCCCCTAAAACTGAAGAAATAAACATGCAGACACAGGAAAATCAGAATTTACCAAAGCAGAAACTAAGGAGCAGAAACTTCTTCAGGAATCAGTGCCTGTAACTGATGAATGGAGGCCCAGTGTGGACACTCTGAGAGGTAAAACACCATGAAAACACAGTCCTAGCAACCCTACACTTTAGTGAAGTGAGTCCATGAGCCCTACCAGATTCTGACATAAAAGAAATAAAATATTCCCTCAGGCTTCTGGCAGGGGGAGGGAAAAACTAACCATTTTGAAATATACTGGAGCATTCTGCTTTTTCATAAGAAGACTTTTCCTTAGGAGAAACAATTTTGCCAGAATATAATTTATTGAGGAGAGTGAAAAAGTTGGCTTAAAGCTCAACATTCAGAAAACGAAGATCATGGCATCCAATCCCATCACTTCATTGCAAATAGATGGGGAAACAGTGGCTGACTTTATTATTCTGGGCTCCAAAATCACTGCAGATGGTGACTGCAGCCATGAAATTAAAAGATGCTTACTCCTTGGAAGGAAAGTTATGACCAACCTAGACAGCATATTAAAAACCAGAGACATTACTTTGTCAACAAAGGTCTGTCTAGTCAAGGCTATGGTTTTTCCAGTGGTCATGTATGGATGTGAGAATTGGACTATAAAGCTGAGCACTGAAGAATTGATGCTTTTGAACTGTGGTGTTGGAGAAGACTCTTGAGAGTCCCTTGGACTGCAAGGAGATCCAACCAGTCCATCCTAAAGGAGATCAGTCCTCGGTGTTCATTGGAAGGACTGATGTTGAAGCTGAAACTCTAATACTTTGGCCACCTGATGCGAAGAGCTGACTCATTTGAAAAGACCCTGATGCTGGGAAAGATTGACAGCAAGAGGAGAAGGGGACGACAGAGGATGAGATGGTTGGATGGCATCAACGACTCAATGGACATGGGTTTTGGTAGACTCTGAGAGTTGGTAATGGACAGGGAGGCCTGGCGTGCTGCGGTTCGTGGGGTCACAACGAGTTGGACATGACTGAGCAACTGAACTGAACTGAATTTATTGAGGTTTTATCAGACTCTAATTTACCTCAGAGCAGGGAAATATCCAACTCCAGAAACCTCTAGACATCCTAACCCACCTAAGGTGGTTTGGGGAGTACTGAAAAGTACTGTCAAAGTTCACAGGCAAGGAGCATAGATTCATGAAAATACTGAGATCTAATTCTAAGTCTATAGAACACTTTCCCTGCCTCCAAACTTTACCACTACATTACTAAAGGAATTTTTATGGTAATTCCTTTAATTCATGGCATATCATAACCACTTTTCACAAAATAATTACATGTCATATTAAAAGGCAAAATCACAATTTGAAGAGAATAATCATATCTTAGAGCCAAAGTCAGGTATATCAAGAATGTTTGACTTATAAGACAAATTTTAATAAGGAATTTTTTTAAAACTATGATTAATATGCTAAGAACTTTAATGGGAAAATAGACCATAAACATATAAGAACGTGTGGATAAGGTAAACAGAGAGAAAAAATTCTGAGAAAGAATCTAAAAGAAATACAAAAACATTGTTATAAAAATGAAGAATATCTTTGAGGGGTTCATTAGTAGACTAGTTATTGTTGAGAAAAGAATCACTGAGCTGAAGATATGACAATAGAAACCTCCAAAACTGGAAAGCACAGGGAAAAATTGAACAAGGGGAACTGAGTATCCAAAAACTGTGGGGTAACTACAAAGGGTATAATATACAAATAGTAGCAACATGAGAAGGAGAAAAAGGAAAAGGAACAGAAGCAGTGTTTGGAGCAATTAAGTCTATTTCCCCAAATTAATGTCAGGCGTCAACTGCAGATCCAAGAAGCTCAAAGAACATCAAAGAGGATAAATGCAAAAGCTAAATAAAATAAAACAAATAAAAACAATACTTGGGAACATCACATTCAAACTTCAGAAAAGTTAAGAAAAAAAAAAAAATCTTGAAAGAAGCCAGAGGGGGGGAAAGCATCTTATCTCTAATCACACAGGCACTACTCTAAAGTGAATTGGGATCAGTTGAGATGCCTATTGCAATCTTAGAGCCACCACTAAAAAAATACTTAGAAATAATGATAATGCAATCAACAAAGGAATTAAAATGGTGTTCTATAAAAATATTTACTTAACACAAAATGTAGTAGTAAAAGAGAAACACAGGAATATTTTAAAACATAAGAAAAATAGAAAGCAAGAGGTAAATGATAAGCATAAATCTAACCATAGCAATATTTGCATGAAATGTGAATGGGCTAAATCAGCAAACAAAAGCAGATATTGTTAGAATGGATAAAAACAAGATGTAACTAAATGTATGTAAGAGAAATACCTTACATTAATAAGTACAAATAAATAAAAAATAAAAGCATGTAAAAAAGGTAAAACATGAAACAACTAACTCTTTGAAAATTAGAATAACTATATTATTAATATTATAATAATATATTTAAATATAAGAAACATTACTAGAAAATAAAGCATACATTTTATAAAATAAATGCATCAATTCATCAAGAATATATAATCATAAACATTTATACACTTACATATATTTGCCCAAAATACATGAAGTGAAAATTTGTAAAGTTGAAAGTGAAATTAGACAAATCAATATTACTAGTTTGAAGTTTAAATAACTCAGTCTTAATAATGAAAAGAAATACTACACTTAAGATTAACAAGCATAAAAAGAACTTGAATAACACTATAAACCAAGGCTTAGAATGCTCTAACAAAAGAATTTATATTCTTTTCAAGTGAACATGGAATAGTCTCCAGGATAGGCTATATTTTATGGCATAAAATCATCTTAATAAATTTAGAAGATTTGAAACCACACAAACATATACTCCAACTAAAATGGAATCAAATTAGAAGTCAATAATAGAAAAAAAATTAGGAAATTTATAAATATTTAGAAATTAATCAACATTCTCCTAAATAACCAGTGAGCCACAGAATGCCTGAATTTATAACATGCAGTTATAGGAGGGCTTAAAGAAATTATTTTTAAATTTCTGTATCAGAAAAGAAAAACCTCAGATCAAACTATCAAATGTCTACCTTGAGAAACTAGAAAGAGTGAAAATGAAAATAAAACTAATTAGAAGAAGGAAATAATATAAAAATTGTAATAAAAAATATAGAGAGAAAATTTTAAAAAGTTTATTTTAAAAAATAATCAACAAAGTTGATAAACATTAAGCTAGATTAAACAAAAAAGTAAGGGAATAGGGAAAATGTGGAAACAGTGTCAGATTTCATTTTCTTGGGCTCCAAAATCAATGGGAACCGTGACTGCAGCCATGAAATTAAAAGACAGTTGCTCCTTGGAAGAATAGCTATGACAAACCTAGACAGAGTTTTAAAAAGAGGAGAGATCACTTTGCCAAAAAAGGTCCATATAGTCAAAGCTATAGTTTTTACAGTAGTCATGCATGAATGTGAGAGCTGGACCATAAATAAGGCTGAGCACTGAAGAACTGATGCTTTTGAATTGTGGTGCTGAAGACTCTTGAGAGTCCCTTGAACTTCAGGGAGATCAAATCAGTCAGTCCTAAAGGACATCAGTCCTGAATATTCATTGGAAGAACTGGTGCTGAAGCTGAAGCTCCAATATTTTGGCCATCTGATGTGAAGAGCTGATTCATTGGAAAAGCCCCTGATGCTGGGAAAGATTGAAGGCAGGGGAGACAGGACCACAAAGTATGAGATGTTGTATGGCATCACTGACTCAATGGACATGAGTTTGAGCAAGCTGCAGGAGTTGGTGATGGACAGGGAAGCGTGGGGTCTCAAAGAGTCAGACACAGCTGAGCTACTGAACTGAGACTCTAAGTCAAATGTTTAAATCATACAATACTGTAGTGAGTAAGCATAGGTGTTCAGTAAAAGTCTCAGTGCAAATAATATAGTTAGTCTTTAACCGTCATGTTTTTCTGGTTTTCTCACATTCTGGAGACTGAATCCTTATCTATTTTTTTTTTTTTTTTTAATGGAGGTGGGTGTTGAAGTTTTAATGGTTCTTCTGCATAGCAAGGGCTTCCCTGGCTCAGTCAGTAAATCAGTAAAAAGTCTGACTAAAACAGTGGAGAGCAGGGTTCTATCCCTGGGTCAGGGAAATCCCCTGGAGAAGGAAATGGCAATTCACTCCAGTATTCTTGTCTGGAGAATTTCACGGACAGAAGAGCCATACGGTCTATAGTCCATCTGGTCACAAAGAGCTGGTCACACCTGGCTGATTGACAACTTTCACTTTCATTGCATAGCAAGAAATGAGCAATCCCTGGACAGACTTAAAAGTATATGAGGCTTCTGCTTCAGAGAAAATAATGAGTTTGAGCAGGGAGATAGTGAAGGACAGGGAAGCCTGGCATGCTGCAGTCCATGGGGTTGCAAAGAGTCAGACATGACAGTGACTGAACAGCAACAGAAATTAAACAAGAAAGTAAGAGAAGATAAAATTACCAAAATTAGAAAAAGAGGAGACATCACTATCAAAACCTTCAGAATGAAGTATATTTTAAAGGAAAATATGAACTACTTTATGGAAGGAATTACATAAAACATACAAAATATACATTTGTACTGTATTCCCTAAAGCAACCACTAAGAAATAACTCAAAAGTAAAAAGTAAACAAACAAAACCTGAAGAATTAAAAAAATCATTCACTTTTTAACATAAAGGAAGGTAGTAGAATTTTAAAATGAAAAACATAAAAACAAATTGCAAAATTACTAAAACTGACTCAAGAAGAATTATAGCAACAATAGCAAAAAAACTGAAATGGTAAGTAAAATTTCCCCATTATAAAAATCTCAGGCTGATATGGCTTCACGTATATATTTTTAAGAAACTTTTTCAGAAATTAGAGGAAAAGGCAATAGTTACCATCTCATTCTTTGAACCTAGTGTTATCCTAAAATGTGATCCAGAAAAAGACAAAAAAAAAATAATAGTAAAATAAAATGACAGATGAATTTAGAATTGAAAGACTGTCAACAAAATATTAGCAAACCAAATCCTGCACTGTATGAAAAGAATTACACACCATGACACATTAGACATCCCAGAATGCACAGTGGCTTAACATCCAAAAATCAATTAAATTAATGTAGTACACCATATTAGTGAAATAAAGGACAAAATCCATATGACCATCTTAATAGACACACATACACACAAAAGCTGACAAAAATCAAATACTCATATATGATAAAAACTTTCAACACATTAGGAAAAGAATAGAATTTCCTACATCTAATGAAACATACCTTTGTAAAACTTCCAATTAATACTCTATTTATTGGTTGAAGAAAATTATTTTCCACTGAGATCAGAAACAAGACCTGGATATCTATTCTCCCTACTTCTTTTCTTTTTTAATTGAAGCATAGTTGATTTTGGGGATTCCCAGGTGGTGCTATTGGTAAATGCACTGCCAAAGCAGGGGACTTAAGAGTCATGAGTTCAATCCCTGGGTCAGGAAGATCCCCTGGCAGAGGCATGACCACCCACTCCAGTATTCTTGCCAGGAGAATTCCATGCACAGAGGAGCCTGGTGGACTACAGTCTATTGGGTTGCAAAGAGTCTGACACAACTGAAGTGACTTAGCACCCACACAATCATAGTTGATTTGCAATACTGTTTTAGTTTCAGGTATCTATATTTTTATAGATGATACTCCATTTAAATTTATTACAAAATAATGACTATATTTTCTGTACAACATATCCTTGTTGCTTATCTTTATTATACATAGTAGTTTTTAATCTCTTAATCCCATACTTCTATCTTGCCACTCTACACTTTCCTCTCCCCACTGGTTTCTACTAATATGTTTACTGTGTTCATGAGTCTGTTTCTGTTTTGTTATATACATTTGTTTCTTTTATTTTTCAATTCCACATATAAGTGATATCATACAGTATTTGTCATTTTCTGCCTGATATTTCACTGAGCCCAATACTCTCTAGGTCCATCCACATTGTAGCAAATAATAGAATTTCATTCTTTTTGTGACTGACTCATATTCCAGTGTGTGTGTGTGTGTGTGTGTGTGTGTACCATAACTTCTTTATCCATTCATCTGTTGATGAACATTTCTGTTGGTTCCATTACTTGACTATTGTACCGAATGCTGCTATGAGTATTGGGGTGCATGTGACTTTAAAATTAGTATTTCTACTATTATTTTTGGATATATACCAGGAATGGAACTACTGGATCATATGGTAGTTTTGGGCTTCGTTTTTTGAAGACTCTCCATACTTTTTTCCATATTGGCTGCACCAGGTACATTCCCACCAACAGTGTACAAGGGTTCTCTTTCTCCACGTCCTCACCAACACTTATTACTTATAGATTTTTTGATGACAGCCATTCTGAAGGGTGTGAGGTCATATCTCATTATTGTTTTGACTTACATTTCTCTAATAATTAACAATTTTGTACCTCTTTTCATATACCTGTTATCTATCTCTATGTCTTCTCTGGATAAATGTCTATTCAACTCTTCTGTGTGTTTTCAATTGGGTTACTTTTTTTCTAACACTGAGTTTTATGAGTTGTTTATATATTTTGAAAATAATCCCTTATCAGTCACATCATTTGAAAATACTTTCTCCCATTCAGTAGGGTGTGTTTTTGTTTTGTAGATGGTTTCTTTTGCTTTTCAAAAGTTTTTAAGTTCAATTAAGTCCCATTTGTTTATATTTAATTTTATTTATTTTGCCTTTATTTATTTATTTATTTGTTTACTTTATACTATTGTATTGGTTTTGCCATACATCAACATACATCCTCCACGGGTGTACACGTGTTCCCCATCCTGAACCTCCCTCCTATCTCCCTCCCCATACCATCCCTCTGGGTCATCCCAGTGCACCAGCCCCGAGCATCCTATATCCTGCATTGAACCTGGACTGGCAATTTGTTTCTTATATGATATTATACATGTTTTAATGCCATTCTCCCAAATCATCACCCTCCTCCCTCTCCCACAGAGTCCAAAAGACTATTCTATACATCTGTGTCTCTTTTGCTGTATTTTGCCTTAGGAGTCAGATTTTTAAAAAAGTACTACATTTTGTGTCAAAGTGTGCTTTGTTTTATTCTAGGAGTTTTATGGGCTCAGGTCTTACATTTAGGACTTTAATTCATTTGGGGTTTATTTTTGTACATGATATGAGGAAATGTCCTAGTCTCATTTCTTTACATGTAGCTGTCCAAATTTCCCAGAACCACTTATTGAAAAGATTGTTTTTCTCCATTGTTAATTCTGGCTTCCTTTGTCATAGATTAATTGACCATAGATGAATCAGTTTATTTCTGGACTCTTTATTCTGTTCTGTTGTTCTACATGCCCATTTTTGTGCCAGTACCATGCTACTTTGATTATTGTCTTTGTTGATGTTGATGTTCAGTCACTCAGTTGACTCCGACTCTTTGCTACTCCATGGACTGCAGCAGGACAGGCTTCCCTGTCCTTCATTATCTCACAGCGCTCAAACTCATATTCACTGAGTCAAATATGTCATCCAACCATCTCATCCTCTGCCACCATCTTCTCCTTTTGTCTTTAATCTTTCCCAGCATAAGGATCTATTCCAATTAGTAGGCTCTTCACATCAGATGGTCAATGCATTGGAGCTTCAGCTTCAGCATCAGTTCTTCCAATGAATATTCAGGATTGATTTCCTTTAGGATTGATTAGTTTGGTCTCCTTGTTGTCCAAGAGACTCTCAAGAATCTTCTCTAGCACCACAGTTTGAAGGCATCATTTCTTGGGAGCTCAACTTTCTCTATGGTTCAACTCTCACATCGACACATGACTGCTGGAAAAACCAAAGCTTTGACTATGTGGACCTTTGTCGGCAAAATGATGTCTCTGCTTTCTAAAACTCTGTCTAGGTTTGTCATAGTTTTTCTTCCAAGGAAGAAGTGTCTTTTAATTTCATGGCTGTAGTCACCATCCACAGTGATTTTGGAGCCCAAGAAAATGAAGTCTGACACTGTTTACATTGTTTTTCCTATCTATTTACCATGAAGTGATAGAACCATCTGCAATGATCTTAGTTTTTTGAGTGTTGCATTTTAAGCTAGCTTTTTCACTCTCCTCTTTCACCCTCACAAAAGGTTCTTAAGTTCCTCTTTGCTTTCTGCCATTTGCTTTCTACACATGACATGCAGGTGTCATCTGCATATCTGACATTGTTGATATTTCTCCCATCAGTCTTGATTCCAGCTTGCGATTCATCTATCCAAGTCTTTCACATGATGTACACCACATAAAAGTTAAATAAGCCAGGTGACAATATACAGTGTTGACATACTCCTTTCCCAATTTTGAACCAGTCATTTTTCCATGTCCAGTTCTAACTGTTGCTTGTTGACCTGCATACGTTTCTTAGGAGGCGAGTAAGGTGGTCTGGTATTCCCATCTTTTTAAGAATTACCCAGTTTGTTGTGATCCACACAGTCAAAAACTTTAATGTAGTCAGTGGAGCAGAAGTAGGTGTTTTTCTGGAATTCCCATACTTTTCTTCTGTGATCCAACAGATGTTGGCAATTTGATCTCTGATTCTTCTCTTATTGTAAATCCAGCTTATACATCTGGAAGTGCTTGGTTCATGTACTTTTGAAGCCTAGCTTGAAGGATTTTGAGCATTACCTGGCTAGCATGTGAAATGAGTGGAATTGTATGGTAGTTTGAACACTTCGCCAATGCTTCTCTTTGGGATTGGAATGAAAACTGGCCTTTTCAGTCCTGTGGCTACTGGCAAATTTCCAAATTTGCTGGCATATTGCTTGCAGAGCTTTAACAGCATTATCTTTTAGGATTTTAAATAGTTCAACTGGAATTCCATCACCTCCACTAGCTTTGTTAGTAGCAATGCTTCTTAAAACCCACTTGACTTCACAACCAAGGATGTCTGGCTCTAGGTGAGTAAACACACCATCTTGGTTATCTGGGTAATTAAAAATTTTTTGTATGGTTCTGTATGACCAGTTTGGTCTCCTTGCTGTTCAAGAGACTCTCAAGAGTCTTCTCCAGCACCACAGTTTGAAAGCATAATTTCTTGGGTGCTCAACCTTCTCTATGGTTCAACTCTCACATCCATACATGACTGCTGGAAAAACCATAGCTTTGATCATGTGGTCCTTTGTTGGCAAAGTGGTATCTCTGCTTTCTAAAATTCTGTCTAGGTTTGTCATAGCTTTTCTTCCGAAGAAGAATCTTTGTAGTATATTTTGAAGTTAGGAGGTATTGATCTTCCAGTTTTGTTCTTTATTCTTAAGCTTGCTTTGACAATCCATGGTTTTTGATGGGTCCATATAAAATTAAATTTATTTATTCTAGCTCTGTGGAAGGAGTAATTGGTATTTTGATACAGATTTCATTAAATCTAGATTGTTTTGAGCAGTGAAGTCATTTAAACAATATTAATTTTTTCCAGTTCAAGATATCTTTCCATTGCTTTGTATCCTCCTCAATTTCCTTCACCAAGGTTTTGTACCTTTCAGAGTGTAGGCCTTTCACCTTGTTAGTTTATTCCTAGGTTTTGTTTTTTTTTTTGCAATTTTAAACAGAATTATTGTTTTCTCTTTCTGACAGATTATTAGTTTTCTCTTTCTGACAGCTTATTATTAGTGTATAAACTGATAAAACTCTCATCAAAGCTGGTAGAGAGGAAACATATCTCAAAATAATAGTGGTTGTTTATGACAAACTCACAAATAACATCATATGCAAGAGTAAAAGCCTAAAAATCTTTTCTCCAAAATCATAAACAAGATAAGGCTGCCTTTTTAACCACTTCAATTTAACTTAGTATTGGAATTTCTAGCCACAGCAATAAGAGAAGAAAAAGAAAGAAAAATTGGAAGGAAAGAAATAAAACTGTCACCATTTTCAGATGTCATGGGGCTTTGTGGGTGGTGCTTGTAGGAAAGAACACTCCTGCTAAGGCAGGAAACTAAAAGACATAGGTTGGATTTCTGGGTCAGAAAGTTCCCCTGGTGGAGGGCATGGCAACCCACCCCAGTTATTATTGCCTGGAAAATCCCATGGACAGTGTGTGGTGGTCTACAGTTCATAGGGTCGCAAATAGTAGACACAACTGAGGCAACTTAGCAGCAGCAGCAATATTATTCATAGAAAGACCTGACACTTCCACCAAAAAAAAAAAAAAACTATTAAAACTAATAAATGAACTTGTAATGTTGGAGGATACAAAATTAATATACAGAAATCTGTTAACATTCTCATAACTTCTATACAGCAATTATTTTGGGGTTTCTAGAAAAATTAATCAAGCCAGACAAAAATAAATATAAGGCATTTAGATAAAAATGAAGAAATAAAACTACCTCTATTTGCCACTGACATACTTGTCTGTGAAGAAATTCCACAGAATCTACAAAAGTAATTAACTGAAACATTGTTAACTCTAACAAGTGAGTTTGTCAATGTTGTAAGATAAAAACAAAAACAAAATAACTTTACGATGGCAATGAATATCTGAAAATGATTTTTATACTGCCTTTAAAGTAGCGTCAAAAATACATAAACTTAGGAGAAATTCTGATGGAGGTGAAGCGTCTATAAACTAATAATTATGATGTGCATGCCTGGGTGCTCAGTCCCTTCTGTCACGTCTGACTCTTTGCAAGCCTATGCACTGTAGCCTGTTAGGCTCCTCTATCCATGGGATTCTCCAGCCAAGAATACTGGAGCGGGTGCCATTCCCTTCTCCAGAAGATGTTCCCATCCCAGGGATTGAACCCATATCTCTTATATCTTCAGCATTGGAGGTGAGTTCTTTACCATTAGTGCTACCTGGGAATCTCCAAAAACTACAATATATTGCTGAAGACTTTATAAAGAAGACTTTAATAAGTAGATGAATATACCATTTTCATGGATTGAATATTTAATAATTCTAAGATAATAATTCCTCCTGAGTTGATCTATAGATTCAATCCAATCCCAATCAAAAGCATAGCAGGTTTTATCTTAGAAATTGATGTCAGGTCTAAAATCCTTATGTAAATACAAAGATCTTAGAATAATATAAACATGTTTTAAGGAGAAGAAAAATAAATCAGAGAATTTAAATGATCTGACACCAAGAATTAATAGAAAGCTATAGTATTTAAGACTGTGAGGTATCGGTAAGGCAGGAAAAATAAAATAAATCAATGGAAGAGTTGATAAACCATAAATAGATAAAAGAATTTTAAAAAAGTTATAAAGACAATTAATTTCAGAAATGACAATGAGAGTGTTTTTAAAAATTGTGCTCAGTAAATTGGATATACACACAGAAAAATATAAACTTTTATGCCATAATTTGCTCCAAACTAAAAAGAAATACTCATAACAGATCTAAATGTAAAGACTAAAGCTATATAATTTTAGAAGGATAAATAGGAGAAAAATCTTTGTGATCTTGGTTTAGGCAATGTAATTAGATACAACACTAAAATTGGAAATTTCAATAATCATTACCCTAAAATAGACTTTGATAAAATTAGGATCTTCTGTTCTTTGAAGTAAATAATCAAGTTGTGAAACACACACACACAGGCACCGAAAGTTCAGTTCAGTCGCTCAGTCGTGTCTGACTCTTTGTGACCTCATGGACTGCAGGACGCCAGGCCTCCCTGTCCATCACCAACCCCCGGAGTTTTCTCAAACTCATGTCCATCAAGTCTGTGGTGCCATCCAACCATCTCATCCTCCGTCGTCCCCTTCTCTTGCCTTCAATCTTTCCCAGCATCAGGGTCTTCTCCAATGAGTCAGTTCTTTGAATCAGGTGGCCAAAGTATTGGAGTTTCAGCTTTAGCATCAGACACTGAAATACTATTTAGAAATAAAAAGAATGAAGTATTGATATATCTAAGGATGTTGATGTATCTCAAAATACTGCTGTTAAGTGAAAGTTAACAACAACAAAAGTAAATTACTCTGTTTATATAAAATTCAAGAAAATAAAAGATACAGTGATAAAAAGCAGATCAATTGTTCCCTGGGAGAGGGGAACTAGGGACAGGCAGTAGGGGGGATTGCAAAGGATCACAGGAAAAGTTTTGTAAGTGATGGATATGTTTGTTATCTTGATGTTGTTGATGGGTTTACAGATGTATGTCATAATTTATCAAGCAGCATACCTTACATATGTGCAGTTTAATGTATATCAGTTATACCACCATATAATTATAAAACACACATCTACACACAAACTGAGGAGAGAGAAGATAAGTGAATGAGGATAGAGGAGAAAAATTAATTCTTAATTCCCATTGTCATCATGAGTAAATAACTCTGTTTCAAAAGTAGGAAAACTATAAGGACCAAAGTAAAAATACTACATATCTAAGAGAAAGAGCCCAAGATAAAGTGATGAGTTGTTGCTGTTGTTCAGTCACTCAGTCCTGTCCAACTGTTTGTGACCCATGGACTGAAGGACACCAGGGAACCAACCCCATGAACAGTATGAAAAGGCAAAAGTGATAGAGACAGATAGAAACTGAGAAAGAGAGGAGTCCCTGGTGGCTCCGTGGTAAAGAATCTGCCTGCCAATATAGAGGACATGGGGTCGATCCCTGGTCAAGGAAGCTCTCACATGTCACTGGACAACTAACCCTGTGCCTCACGAAGCCAGCGCTCTAGAGCTCGCAAGCCACAATTACTGGGACTATGCTGCAATTACTGAGCCCAAGGACCCTAGCATTCACAGTGCACAAGAGAAGACACTGCAATGAGAAGCTCTCACATGACAATGCAGAGTAGCCCCCACTCACAGCAACTGGAAAAAGCCTGCATTCAGTGAGAAGACCCACTGCAGCCATAAATAAATAACTCTTTAATTTAAAAAAAAAAAAGAAAAGAAAAAGAGAAAGAGGCTGTGTATATTCAGTGTTTGATATAGTAGAAATTGTTGAGGTTTTTCTGTCCTTTCTGTGGTCTCCATTAATTGTAATTGGTATAGATCCAGTTAAACTAGAAAACCTTAAACTCTTTGAAGTTCTGCAAAAAGCTGTGGGAGATATTTTTCAGTGATCCAAAGCTAATGTCAACAATTGCCTATATGCAGATAATACTGACTTTACCTCAAAGATGGGTTCAATCAATATTCATTTCTAATGTATAAGAATATTTTGATTAAATATATTATAGTTGAGCCTTGAATAGTGTGATGTTAAGGATGCTGACCCTCCATGGAGCTGAAAAATTGTGCATAACATTACAGTTGTCACTTTGTATATGTTCATCTACATGTACAAATACAACCAACCACAGATCCAATGTAGTAAGTCTTACATACTTTTTAATAATTTTATTTCTTTACTTATTTTATTTTTGGCTGTGCTGGGTTTTCACTGCTGTGGGTGTTACTCTCTAATTGCAGCCTGTGGGCTTCTCATTGTGTGGCTTCTTTTGTTGCAGAGCACAGGCCCTAGGTTTCCAGAAATTGCAGCGTGTGAGCCCAGTAGTTGCAGCTCCAAGGTTCTAGAGCACAGACTCTAGTTGCAGTGCACGGGCTTAGATGCTCTACAGCATCTGGAATCCTCCTGGGTCAAGAATGGAACTGTGTCTCCAGCACTAGCAGATGGATTCCTTACCACTGAACTACCAGGGAAGCCTTACAAATTTTTGAAAAAACCCACATATAGGATCACAATAAACTGGAAAATTCTTCAAGAGATGGGAATATCAGACCACCTGATCTGCCTCTTGAGAAATTTGTATGCAGGTCAGGAAGCAACAGTTAGAACTGGACATGGAACAACAGACTGGTTCCAAATAGGAAAAGGAGTTCGTCAAGGCTATATACTGTCACGCTGTTTATTTAACTTATATGCAGAGTACATCATGAGAAACGCTGGACTGGAAGAAACACAAGCTGGAATCAAGATTGCCGGGAGAAATATCAATCACCTCAGATATGCAGATGACACCACCCTTATGGTAGAACATGAAGAGGAACTCAAAAGCCTCTTGATGAAAGTGAAAGTGGAGAGTGCAAAAGATGGCTTAAAGTTCAACATTCAGAAAACGAAGATCATGGCATCTGGTCCCATTACTTCATGGGAAATAGATGGGGAAACAGTGGAAACAGTGTCAGACTTTATTTTTCTGGGCTCCAAAATCACTACAGATGGTGACTGCAGCCATGAAATTAAAAGACGCTTACTCCTTGGAAGGAAAGTTATGACCAACCTAGATAGCATATTCAAAAGCAAAGACATTACTTTGCCAACAAAGGTCCGTCTAGTCAAGGCTATGATTTTTCCTGTGGTCATGTATGGATGTGAGAGCTGGACTGTGAAGAAGGCTGAGTGCCAAAGAATTGATGCTTTTGAACTGTGGTGTTGGAGAAGACTCTTGAGAGTCCCTTGGACTGCAAGGAGATCCAACCAGTCCATTCTGAAGATCAGACCTGGGTGTTCTTTGGAAGGAATGATGCTAAAGCTGAAACTCCAGTACTTTGGCCACCTCAGGCGAAGAGTTGACTCATTGGAAAAGACTCTGATGCTGGGAGGGATTGGGGGCAGGAGGAGAAGGGGATGACAGAGGATGAGATGGCTGGATGGCATCACTGACTGGATGGATGTGAGTCTGAGTGAACTCCGGGAGTTAGTGATGGACAGGGAGGTCTGGTGTGCTGCGATTCATGGGGTCGCAAAGAGTCGGACACGACTGAGCAACTGATCTGATCTGATCTGATAGGTGAATCCATGAAAGTTCAACCCACTTTGTTCAAGGGAAAACCATATGATAATTAATATAATGAATAATCGTCTCCAATTTATCTAACTCTAAATTTTATCTGTTGCAACAAGTAAAATTGTTGACCTATCAACAGAGATCAGTTGTTTGTCCTTGGGATTTTTGTGATCTTTGAGAATGTTCCTCATTACACCTTTGGATCTCAGTTTACCCTTTTGTAAAATAAGGCCATGGAGATATTTCCATGCATCCAGGATGTTGTAGGATAATGAACTGCTTGATAACTCATTGTGATCTTTGGCACAAGCATAAAGTATTATTATTGCTACTAAATACTATTAGCTAGGGTATGGTGTTGAACTGATAATTACTTCAAATAACACTTCATAAAATGCTAACTGTAAAGTGTACATAAATTTATACATCCAGTAATATCAAACCAGCTTTGAACAAATATTTTGGAAGACTGCCAACATTATTACTTTCAAGGTGTTGGTAAATTTTAATTTATATTCAAACCCATCACCTCAGTTCTTCAAGTGAAGCTCTCTTCAATACCAATTCAAGTTCTTTGGGATAAATAAAGCCAATTCATTTACCTGTTTCACTAGAATGATAACAGCTTGCGATACAGTATTATGAGGAAAACCCCTCTCCCATAGTTTAGTTGTGGTAGCTTTATATTTTAATGTTTTAATAAGAAAAGGGAAATGGTTGTAGAAGTTAGGAAAGCCTGAAGTCAGAATTTGGGAAGGTTAAAAAAAAAGCAGTTAAACACTGCTATGTTAACAGAACTAGTCATGCACTTATTGTTGAATTTGCGAAAAACACTGTTCACTGGAAAACAATTTTATTGTCATTTCAGAATACATATCACAATTATGTAATCAGAACTATGAGGGATCAATAAGAGGCAGGGTGTGAAGCACCTACTATCAATACATGCCAATGTTATTCATATACATTTCCCTTTGTATATTCATATACATTCAACACAGGGAAATGTATATGAGTCTCATTTGTCAACAACTTAAGGAAACCCTGGTGTCTGTTGGATCGTTCTAGCCCTGGGACTACTGGCCCTACATTTTCTCCCTTTTAATTTTGAAGATTTTCTATTCTACAAAAAAATTGAAAGACCAATATAATGAATACATATATAGCTATTATCTGAACCCACTAATTGTTAACATTTTGCAATATTTACATACAATCTCTTGCTCTTTCTCCCTCATATTTATAGAACCATTTGAAAATAAAGTAAGTATATTTCTCGGTCTTCTTATCTGAAAAAGAGGAGTTACTTTTAGCCACTGATACCAAGGTTCATTGTTCTCCAAAAGGAATGAGTAATGTTCACCATTTTGTATAGATTGATCATATATGGATACATTTTAAGAAACTCACATAAAAAATACTTTTGTCTTGGCATGTACAGAATTTCATTTTCAATTTTTGATTTTCAGATTGAGCTTGCAGAGTAGGAGTGACCACATAATTTATTTCCTAAACCAGGAAATTTATGAGTGTGAAAGGGGTCACTGTTAATAATTACTCCAGAAGAGCAAATGTAAAACAGGACTACCTTAAGTATGCTGCAACTCTTGGTCATTCTACCTTGAGTGCACAGTATACGTACATTGCTGAAGAGTAGCTTGGGCCCTAATTAGTGTGCTTAACTCTGACAGACACAGTCCCAGAGGACACAAGTTCCTATGTCAGCTAATGAATCTGGGGCACAACTCCTAGTCTAGTCCGTGGAATTTACCCTCCAAACAGTGTAGACTAATTTTTGATCTTTAAAAAGAAGGAAGGAATTTATTTATTTAACAACATTTTCCAAGGAAAATGAGATCCACTGTATGTTAATTGCAGTCAGGGTGATGTTCAGGGTCAGTTAGTTATTTAATAAGTTAGACTTGCTGGACACTCAGACTTCACCACTGCTGTTAAGTCTCCAACTAATTTATTGTGAGTTGTTTAGGCTTCAAAGCTTCATAAAAGAATCAAAGGTCAAGATCTGATTGCTGAACAACACAAGAGAGTTTTTTTCCCCCCTACTGAACTATACATCTTTTGAGAAAGTATTTATGAAAATCCAGTTTAATTTTTCCATCTGAAGGCAACTCTGCAAGTCAAAATGGCCATTTCCTCTCACCCACTGTATGGTTTGGCTTCACCCTGTAAGTCACTTCTCTGGTCAGTAGTAAGTAAGTGAAGTGAAATTTTACCAACATCAAAGTATCAGTAGAAAAAAGCATAGTAAAAAAAAAAAAAAAAAAACAAAAAAAAAACAAAGATAAAAGAGGTGGGTGTTTTAAAATAATCTGAATCTCTATAGATTGCATCTCAAGTGACTAAGGACTAGTCTAGCTGAGCAAAGGAGAAGCTGGAAAGCATGACTGCACAATGCCAAGAGGACTGTTTCCTAATGACCTGAAGTTCTCCTTGACCTTTCATAGATCCTCCTTTCAGGTTTAGGGAATTCCCTTGGCTGATGCCTGACCTCTTGGTTACTAAACAAAGGAGAGAAAGACCAACTTTTTCAACGAATAGAGGAATTTTATAAAACATTTAACAAAAGATGACTAATAAAGTATGATAATTGGTAGTATGATCTCTTGTAATTACCAATCTAAGAGTGCTGTTAGCTACTGTGGGCTCTGAGCTCTTGTAGAAGACCTCAAGGAAGCCTTGTTCATTGGGCTGGAATTTGACATGTGGATAAGAAAGAAATAGGTAATGGGGATAGCCAAACATTTAAGAAAGGAACAAAATAATTGAAATTGTGAAGGCATGATGCAATTCCAAACTGTTTTAAGTAGATGAGTACACTTATATAATATATTATGGTTTTCAAAGTACTTGTATGTATAGTGAAAAAAAAAAAAAAGTGAAATGAAAGTTTCTCAGTCATGTCTGACTCTTTGTTACCCCATGGACTGTAACCCACCATGCTTCTCTGGACAACATTTTCTTTTCCAAATTGTAGTTAAAAAATAAATAAATAAATAAATAAATATGGAGAAAATTAACACACAAGTTCTTTTGAGTTTCAATGGCAGAGTTGGATCAAGTAGATGCAAATTTTGGTGTACTATTGTTGTAATCATTTTACTTTTAAAAATGAAAAAAGTGAAGTTCAGAGTCAGGACTCAAGCCAGTAGTTTCATATTCTACATTTTTCACTGTATCTTATAGACTAAAGAAAGAGAAAATGGGGGTCAAAGAATCCATTAAGAGAGAAAATCCCAAAGAAAAAATTAGGGAGAAGAAAGTTGGGATTTCCAAGTAGAATCTTTGGTCACAATGAAAAATAGATGCACTATCAGGGAACAGAGGTACCAGGCAAATACCTAGGGAAACCAATCAGAATTCATAAGATTTCCACTAACTTTCTCCTGCTTTTATTCAATCCTGGGTACAGATATTATATTTGTTCCTTTCTCTCACATTCTTCTGTGCTTACAGAGTTCTTGTCCTCTCTACCCCATCTTCCATATCCCTCAGCATCTTGCTCTTTAAATGCTGCTCAGAACCCTTAGTCAGCATTCTCTGATCCTCATGAGCTTCTACAGCACTGGTCTCTGAAACACACATTATCATGGCATTGTTCTATGTACACTGAATATGTCTCATGTTCTACTGTTGATTCTTGTGCCAAGGCAGAGTAGAATGTAGCAGTATGGTTTCTGAGAGCACACTGCTTTGTTTTTTGTTTTTTATCTTCTTTTCAACAATTTAGGATTCATTTTATTCAAAAAATTCTTTACTTCTTGACTTTCTAGTAATTGCTTTCTATTTGAATTAATTTTGATGGTGGATAGATGCATTTTGAAAATGTTTATTCCATATTTTAGAACATTTTTTTTTTTTCAAAAATAAAGAAAGACACATGACACACCAATTTACTGCACACATGAGGGCCTGAAATCTTTCCTTCAGACCTAGAGCACAACTGAATTTTCATCCAGCACCACATTTGGCTCTAAAGTGGGAGAACACAGCTGTGCAGAGGCCTAAAGTTCTCATTTTTTTCACATGCAGTGAATGAACAATGTCCCACATGCCTTGGTATCAGTCACTATAGTTCCTCTTAGTATCAAAGGAACAAGTTGGCATGATTAGAATGCATTTTGGCCTTTTTCTCTTCATTCTTCTGATTTCAACCAGACACCTGCCAAGACTTCTCATTTGGCTTTTCTCTTTGAAACTGAAAGAAGTTTAAAATAAGATATCCAAGCTTTGTTTTCTAATCACTATGACTTGAATGCTATTGTCCTGGTGTCACTTAGAGCAATAGGTCTGATGTATGCACCCTAGAAATCTGCATTTTAAATGAGGCTTCTTGGTTTGGAGGTCTACATAAGCTATAAATGATAAGCTGCTGCTATTCAGCCACTCAGTCATGTCCAACTGTTTGTGACCCCATGAACTGCAGCATGCAGGGATTTCCTGTCCTTCACCAAGTCCCAGAGCTTACTCAAAGTCATCTCCATTGAGTTGGTGATGCCATTCAACCATCTGGTCCTCTGTTGTGCACTTCTCCTCCTGCCATCTATCTTTCCCAGAATTAGGGTTTTTCCAATAAATTAGCTCTTCACATCATGTGGCCAAAGTACTGGAACTTCAGCTTCAGCATCAGCTCTTCCAATGACTATTCAGGATGGATTTCCTTTAGGATTCACTGGTTTGATCTCCTTGCAGTCCAAGGGACTCTCAAATGTCTTCTCCAAAAGCAGCAATTCTTCAGTGCTCCGCTTTCTTTATAGTCCAACTCTCATATCCATACATGACTACTGGAAAAACCATAGCTTTGACTAGACAGAATTTTGTTGGCAAAGTAATGCCTCTGCTTTTTAATATGCTGTCTAGGTTAGTCATAGATTTTCTTCCAAGGAGCAAGTATCTTTTAATTTCATGGCTGCAGTCACCATCTGCAGTGATTTTGGAGCCCCCAAAAATAGTCTCACTGTTTCCATTGTTCCCCTGTCTATTTGGCATGAAGTGATGGGACCAGATGCCACGATCTTAGTTTTCTGAATGTTAAGTTTTAAGCCAACTTTTTCACTCTCCTCTTTCATTTTCATCAAGAGACTCTTAAGTTCTTCAATTTCTGCCATAAAAGTAGTGTCATCTGCATATCTGAGGTTATTGATATTTCTCCTGGTAATCTTGATTCCAGTTTATGCTTCCTTCAGCCTGGCATTTTGCATAATGTACTCTGCATATAAGTTAAATAAGCAAGGTGACATTATCCAAGCCTAGTTTTATTTCTTTCATGATTTGGAACCAGTCTGCTTTTTCATGTTCAGTTCTAACTGTTGCTTCTTGACCTGCAAACAGATTTCTCAGAAAGCAGGTAAGGTGGTCTGGTATTCCCATCTCTAAGAATTTTCCACAGTTTGTTGTGATCCATCCACACAATCAAAGGCTTTGGCATGGTCAAAAGCAGAAGTAGATGTTTTATTGGAGCTCTCTTGTTTTTTGATGATTCAACGGATATTGGCAATCTGATCTCTGATTCCTCTGCCTTTTCCAAATCTAGCTTGAGCATCTGAAAGTTCATGGTTCATGTAGATTTGAAGCCTGACTTAGAGAATCTTGAGCATTACTTTGCTAGTGTGTGAGATGAGTACAATTGTGTGACAGTTTGAGCATTCTTTGGCATTGCCTTGGTTTGGTATTGGAATGAAAACTGACGTTTCCCAGTCCTGTGGCCACTGCTGAGTTTTCCAAATTTGCTGGCGTATTGATTGCAGCACTTTTACAGCATCATCTTTTAAAATAGTTCAACTGTAATTCTGTCACCTCCACTAGCTTTGTTCATAGTAATGCTTCCTAAGGCCCACTTGACTTTGCATTCCAAGATGTCTGGCTCTAGGTGAGTGATCACACCATTGTGGTTATCTGGGTCATGAAGATCTTTTTTGTACAGTTCTGTGTAATCCAGCCACCTCTTCTTAATATCCTCTTCTTCTGGTAGGTCCATACCATTTCTGTCCTTTAGTGAGCCCATCTTTGCATGAAATGTTCCCTAGGTATCTCAAATTTTCTTGAAGAGGTCTCTAGTCTTTCCCATTATATTATTTTCCTCTATTTCTTTGCATTGATCACTGAGGAAGGCTTTCTTATCTCTCCTTGATATTCTTTGGAACTCTGCATTCCAATGGATATCTCTTTCCTTTTATTCTTTCCCTTTAGCTTCTATTTTTTCTCCAGCTATTTGTAAGGCCTCCTCAGACAACATTTTGCCTTTTTGCATTTCTTTTTCTTGGGGATGGTCTTGATCCCTGCCTTCTGTACAATGTCACGAACCTCCATTCATAGTTCTTCAGGCATTCTGTCTATCATATCTAATCCCTTGAATCTATTTGTCACTTCCATTGTATAATCATAAGGCATTTGATTTAGTCATATCTGAATGATCTAGTGGTTTTCTCCAATTTAAGTCTGAATTTGGCATTAAGGATTTCATCATCTGAGCCACAGTCATCTCCCATCTGGTGATATTGCTGTGTAGAGTTGCCTCTTGTGCTGTTGGAATAGGGTGTTTGTTATGAATAGTGCATTCTCTTGGCAAGCTCTGATAGCCTTTTCCTTGCTTCATTTTGCACTCCAAGTCAAATTTGCTTGTTATTCTGGATATCTCTTGATTTCCTACTTTTGCATTCCAGTCCACTAGGATGAAGAGGACATCTTTTTCAGGTGTTAGTTCTAGAATATCTTGTAGGTCTTCATATAACCTTTCAACTTCAGCTTTTTCAGCATTACTGATCAGGGCACAGAATTGGATTACTGTGATATTGGATGGTTTGCCGAACAGACATCGAAGATTATTGGAAACGAACAGAGATTATTCTGTTATTTCTGAGGTTGCACCCACGTGCTGCATTTTTGACTCTTGTTGATTATGAGTGCTACTCCATTTCTTCTGAGGAAGTCTTGCCCCCAGTAGTAGATATAATGGTCATCTGAGTTAAATTCGCCCATTCCAATCCATTTAGTTCACTGATTCCTAAAATGTCGATGTTCACTCTTGCCATGTCCTGCTTGACCACTTCCAATTTACCTTAATTCATGGACTTAACATTCCAGGTTCCTATGCAACATTGTTCTTTACAGCATGTGACTTTACTTCTATCACCAGTCACACCCACAACTGGGTGTTTTTTTTCCTTTGGTTCTGTTTCTTCATTCTTTCTGGTTATTTCTTCCCTCTTCTCCAGTAGCATATTGGGTACCTACCGACCTGGGGGGTTCATCTTTCAGCGTCATATCTTTTTGCCTTCTCATGCTGTTTATGGGGTTGTCAAGGCAAGAATATAGTCAAAGCTATGCTTTTTTCCAGTAGTCAAGTATGGCTATGAGAGTTGCTCCTATATAAAGAAGGCTCACCACCAAAAAATTAATGCTTTCAAATTGGGATGGTGGGATGATTTAGAGTTCCCTGGACAGTAAGGAGATCAAACCAGTCAATCCTAAAAGAAATCAACCCTGAATATTCATTGGAAGGACTGATACTGAAGCTGAAGCTCCAATACTTTGTCTATCTTATACGAAGCGCCAACTCATTGGAAAAGACCCTGGTGCTGGAAAGGCAAATCTATGCTGAAGCCAAAAGGAGAAGATGATGGCAGAGGGTTAGATGGTTGGATAGCATCACTAACTCAATGGACATGAATCTAAGCAAACTCAGGGAGATAGTAAAGAACAGGGAGACCTGATATGTTGTAGTTCATCAGCTTTCAAAGAGTCAGACACAACTTAGCGACTGAATAACAACTCCTTCACCCAAAAGTGTTAATTCATTCAAACACTCTTTATGAAGTAGTTTTAGCTTGAGGCACTGTACTAAGGATAGAATAATGCATGAATTGCCTCTTCTGTCTTCAAGAAGATTACTATTTGTTTGGTAAGAAATAAATAAGCATTTAAGAAGTGAATGGTGTTTCCTTGGTGGCTCAGATGGGAAAGAATCTGCTTGCAATGCAGAGGACCAAGATTTGATCCCTGAGTTGGGAAGATCCCCCAGAGAAGGGACAGGCAAACCACTCCAGTATTCTCGCCTGGAAAATCCCATGGACAGAGGAGCCTGATGGGCTACTGTCCATTGGATTGCAGGGAGCCGACACCATTGAGCAACTAACACTTTCGCTTTTTCTGCTCATTGTTCCATAAAAGCACAATAAGGCAATAAGAGAAATAATTAATACAGACAGAATGAAGATGGAAGTAAGAAAAAAGTCTCCTTAGAGGAGATTCAGACTGTTGGTATGAGAAGAAATGATGCTCTAAGTCAAGGGATAGCATTGCATTAAGAGAAAGAGAATAAAATCACACCCACACCTAGAACATTCAGTGAGCCTTTTGCCTTCTAATGCATTGATTTAAACATTCATTTGACCTAATTTAGTAACCCTATTTGGCAAATACTATTGTGTATAATCCTTGCCACTGCTGCTGCTGCTAAGTCGCTTCAGTCATGTCCGACCCTGTGCGACCCCACAGATGGCATCCCACCAGGCTCCCTCGTCCCTGGGATTCTCCAGGCAAGAACACTAGAGTGGGTTGCCATTTCCTTCTCCAATGCATGAAAGTAAAAAGTGAAAGTGAAGTCGCTCAGTCATGTCTGACCCTCAGGGACCCCATGGACTGCAGCCTTCAAAGCTCCTCCGTTCATGGAATTTTCCAGGCAAGAGTACTGGAGTGGGGTGCCATTGCCTTCTCCAGTATAATCCTTAAAGGGATTTAAAAACTAAAGTCTTATGTCATTTTTCATCCCTAGGTTCCTAACACACTACAGGAATCAATGATTGCTAAAGATGATCATGGTGGTAGTGGTAATGGTATAAATAAGATGAAAGAGGAAGAGAAGGAAGAGGAAAAGAAGTGAGAATAAGGATATATAGAGAGAACATTTTGTTGGGACAGAGGTAGAATTGTGAACAAAATATTGATTCCTTCTATGTTTGTGCCTAGAATTAAACTGAAAGAGCCACAGCAGATTGTGAAGAATTTCTTTCTGCCTACTGATCTTTTCTCAGATACAGAGGCATAGTTATAAATACAGTGACTAATGTGTTGGTTCTGAATACTTGGCACAAGAGAAAAGATCTATTTTTTTCCAAGCCCATATAAAGCAGTACAAATTAAGGGCAGTTAACCAAAGGAAAAAAGTCCATCTGTTACTCAGGGCAACATTTCCCTCCATTTCTAGTCTATACTTCTTCATTTAGGCAAAAAGCTGTTTTTTGTTTGTTTTGTTTTCTGCTGGAAAAGGTAAATAAGGTGAGCAAAAGATCAGTAAAAGCCTATGGAAATTATAAATGGATGACAATTTAAAGATAACATTTGAGTAGTTGAATTGAAAGAATGTTATTTTTATGGTCAAATATTTTGATAGTACCCTGAGGATAAATCCAAGAAACCTCAAAAAATGAAGTTTGAATGTTAGATCAGTAAAGTTACACTGATATCTTCTTAGGGTCTTACTGCTAAACAAGGTGATATAAATTTTATAAACTTGGTGCCCCATGAGCTATGATTATATATAAACATGATATTATTTAAGAATCAAAAATGAGAATCAAACACATGTTTTCATGTTTTGTCTGAGTAGCATCAGCCTTGCAATACACTCAACTGTAGTTCTATTGGAATCTTTTCCATGATCATTTTATTCATTATAAAAATAGCAGCAAAAACATACAGTTTGTTTACTTGCATTCTAAAGGGCACTGTATGAAGAGATTTACTCAGACATGCCAGGTGACTCTCTAGAATACCTGCTATCTCTCTTCTTCCAGTCTAGATGCTGTCTGTCCTTCATGGCCTAGTTCAGGCTACAGTTCCCATTCAACCTTCCTTTGAACCATTGATTTCAAATGACTTCCACCTGTCTTGAATATCTATGAAATTTGTTTTCCACATCATTTATATTACCTTTCAATTTGAAGTTGTATCTTTTTATCCCAACTAAATTATAAAGTTATAAACATCAAAGAAAAAAATTGTAAATATGGTGACAAAATAAATGTTTTTGCTGCTGCTGCTAAGTTGCTTCAGTCTTGTCCAACTGTGTGTGATGCCATAGATGGCAGTCCACCAGGCTCCTCTGTCCCTGGGATTCTCCAGGAAAGAATACTGGAGTGGGTTGCCATTTCCTTCTCTAGTGCATGCATTCATGGTAAGTCACGTCAGTTGTATCCGACTCTGTGCGGCCCTACAGACAGCAACCCACCAGGCTCCTCTGTCCACAGGATTCTCTAGGCAAGAATACCGGAGTGGGTGAAGTTTTTGCAGATTATTCCAAATATCAGAGTCAATTCCTATTCACTCCATAAACAGTTTTTCATTGTATTAACTTTTAGGTCAGAATATATGAGCAACATATTGGGTGATTTTTCACTCGCCATTGCAGCTAACGCTCAGTTCAGTTCAGTTCAGTCACTTAGTCATGTCCAAATCTTTGTGACCCCATGAACTGCAGCACACAAGGCCTCCCTGTCCATCACCAACTCCCAGAGGTTATTCAAACTCATGTCGATTGAGTCGGTGATGCCATCCAACCATCTCATCCCCTGCCGTCCCCTTCTTCTCCAACCTTCAATCTTTCCAGGCATCAGGGTCTTTTCAAATGAGTCAGTTCTTCACATCAGATGGCCAAACTATTGGAGTTTCAGCTTCACTATCAGTCCTTCCAATGAATACTCAGTACTAATTTCCTTTAGAATGGACTGGTTGGATCTCCTTGCAGTCCAAGGGACTCTCAAGAGTCTTCTCCAACACCACAGTTCAAAAGCATCAATTCTTTGGCACTCAGCCTTCTTCACAGTCCAGCTCTCATATCCATACAGGACTACTGGAAGAACCATAGCTTTGAATAGTCAAACTTTGTTGGAAAAGTAATGTCTCTGCTTTTTAACTTTTTCCCCAAGGAGAAAGCATCTTTTAATTTCATGGCTGCAGTCACCATCCATTTTTTGGAGCCCAAAAAATTAAAGTCTGCCACAGTTTCCACTGTGACAGAATGTGACATTAATTTTTTGGATCCTAAAAAATTAAAGTCTGCCACAGTTTTCCCATCTATCTGCCATGAAGTGATGGGACCAGATACCATGATCTTAGTTCTCTGAATGTTGAGCTTTAAGCTAGCTTTTTCACTCTCCTCTTTCACTTTCATCAAGAGGCTCTTTAGTTCTTCTTCGTTTTCTGCTATAAGGGTGGTGTCATCTGCATATCTGAGGTTATTGACATTTCTCCCATCAATTTTGATTCCAGCTTGTGCTTCATCCAGCCCAGCGTTTCTCATGATGTACTCTGTGTATAAGTTAAATAAGCACAGTGACAATATATAGCCTTGACATACTCCTGAACCATTCTGTTGTTCCATGTCCAGTTCTAACTGTTGCTTCCTGACCTGCACACAGATTTCTCAAGAGGCAGTTCAGGTGGTCTGGTATTCTCATCTCTTTCAGGGTTTTCCACAGTTTATTATGATCCATGCAATTAAAGGCTTTGGCTTAGAAAATAAAGCAGAAATATATGTTTTTCTGGAACTCTCTTGCTTTTCTGATGATCCAACAGATGTTGGCAATTTGATCTCTGGTTCCTCTGCCTTTTCTAAATCCAGCTTGAACATCTGGAAGTTCACAGTTCACGTATTGTTGAAGCCTGGCTTGGAGAATTTTGTAGCTAAAACTACACAATGCAATTACCCTAACAGAAGGGTTAGCAAGCTACCTCCCTTGGGCCAAATCCAGATGTGCACATTTGTTTACATATTGTCTATGGATGCTTTCTTGCTGCAATGACAGATTTGAGTAGTTGCAGCAGAAAGTATATGACTTGTAAGGATGAAAATATTTACTATTTGGCCCTTTACAGAAAAAGTTTGCTGATCCCTTCTCTAAAACATATCTAGTAAAATAAATCGAATTGAATTGTCCATTTTTGTGTTTCTACAAACCTCATATAAAAAAGTGGATAATTTTATTTGTGTCTATGACACCATTTACTTTCTTGATCAAATTTACCCAGTATATTGACTTTATCCCATCAATTATATTACTAAGTTAGAGTGGTCATTAGAACAAGTAGATTTAGTCAACTGTGAAATTAGACACTTATCTGAAATCTGTTGTATTAAAAAAAATTAAATTGCATGCTCTAGAATACACAGTTCTAAATGTAACACATTTTTAAACAAGCAAAAATGGAAAATGATACAATTTTTGAACTTCATAGATAATAGCTAGTCAGGGGTTAATGAAAAGTTGCAGGCAAATAATTCTTCTTAACCTCACAATGCTTTTTACATTTAATAATTTTGGACATAAAGTATTGCTCTTAAGTGACAGTTACTTTGAGGAAAGATGGTCATTTAAAAATAAATGGGTTTCTAAAGAAGCTGTAGTGTCTTCTTGCTGTGGAATACTACTCAGCAACAAAAATAAAGTATTAATACAAGTAACCACTTGGATGAATCACAAGGAAATTAAGCTGGGGAAAAAAAAAAACACCTCAGGAGGATACATAATGCATGATTTCATCTGAATAGTATTAATGAAATAACATGAATATAGAGATGGAAGACAGATTAGTGGTTAGGGGCAGAGAGGAGTTACAAAGAGAAGGGAAGTGGTGACTACACACACACACACACACACACACACGAATGAGGTAAGTACACGTATAACTATTGAAATGTGAATAAGCATTGTGAATTGTATCAATGCCGATTTTCTATTTTAATATTTTGCTATAATTATCAGATATTACCATTGGATGAGACTGAGTAAAATATACACAGGATCTCCCTGAACATTAACTTGCCAATTCCTGAGAATTTGTATATTTTTTTAATAAAATGTTTAAAAATATCAGAGAAGTACTATTGCAAAGTATTCTCTTTAAATAAAATATTATCCTCTGGAAGGAGAATAAATATGGCCATGAAAAAAGATTTCAATTTATATTACTTCAGACCTCTGTAGCACCTTTAATATTACAAAAAAAAAAAAAAAAAAAAAAGAGAGAGAGAGAGAGAGAGACAATTAGATAACCTAATGATCACTGTCTTCTATTTGGTTCTATGGGCTATGTAAATTAAAAATGGGATCTTTTCTCTTCATTTGATTGGGGCTTCTTGGAATCTGTTTTTAAAATGAACTTTGAAAAGTGTATATACTTTTAAAAGTTCATATATATATGAACTATACTATTTAAAACTATGCATTTAAGACAATAAAACTCTTGCCTAGGCTGGCAATGGTTAAAGTTTTATTCTGCAGTTTTTGTCTTTAAGGTGATTTAGGTGTTAAATGGTTCATAATTTCCTACTGAACTCAATGTTTCCTCTCAATATGGTTGCTTATTTGATTTTTTAATATAAATTGTTGATAGTATTTAAAGGAATATTTTGATTGGCTATCAAGCTGAGTGTATTAACTGTGGTAAGAGAACAAAACATGTATAAACTCTGTTCTTGCCAGCTATTTGTAGCATTGGTCTTTTTATGGTAAATATTCTTGAATGATTATAAAATGTACATTCTCAGTATTTGGTTATATTAAATAAAAATACTAAATTACACTTTCCAGTCTTCTTTCCTTACTTGTCTTACGTGTTTACACTATTATTTTCTGGTTAAAATCCCCCAGTATGGATATAAATTCATTTCTATCCCCTAAGATACTATTTTTAATCTTTTTAATTCTTTCTAGATTTGAAACTATGCATTCAGGTTTATATTAAATTATGGCTAATATAGCCAAGAGTATTTTTTTTAGTGTGAAATGTACCTCTTTTTCCTTTTGATGATATAAGCTGAAATTAGATTTTAACTGATACATTTTATCCAAACCTTATTTGATTGTTTAAATAAAGTGTTATTTTGTTTTATATTTGTCTTTCAGAAAAATATGACTTTTAAAAAGTATGACTTAAAATTATCTTTTCTAATCTACTATAGTGTTTAACATCATAAATATATCCTGTTTGTAGTTATTTTGATTCTTTTTGTTTTAAATGTGGCATATTTTCTACTAGATTTTTCCTCTTGCTTGCTTTCTGTTGGAGTAATCAAAAATATATCTTGACATTGTTCTACAAAGTAAAACAGATTGAATGCTACCAATTCTTTGCTATTATTTTACTAGCTAGTCTTAACATTTCAGTATGTATTCTATATTCCAATATGCTACTGCAGATCAGTGAAGAAATAATTCCAGAAAGAATGAACAGACAGAGCCAAAGCAAAAACAATACCCAGTTATGGATGTGACTGGTGATGGAAGTAAAGTCCAATGCTGTAAAGACCAATATTACATAGGAACCTGCAAATGTTAGGTCCATGAATCAAGGCAAATTGTAAGTGGTCAAACAGGAGATGGCAAGAGTGAACGTCGACATTTTAGAAATAAACGAACTAAAATGGACTAAAAACAGGCGAATTTAACTAAGATGACCATTATATCTACTACTGTGGGCAAGAATCCGTTAGAAGAAATGGAGTATTCATAATAATCAACAAAGAGTTCGAAATGCAGTATTTCCATACAATCTCAAAAACAGCAGAATGATCTCTGTTCGTTTCCAGGGCAAACCATTCAATACCACAGTAATCCAAGTTTATGTCCTGACCAGGAATGCTGAAGAATGTGGGCAAGAATCCCTTAGAAGAAATGGAGTAGCCATAATAATCAACAAAAGAGTTCGAAATGCAGTATTTCCATACAATCTCAAAAACGGCAGAACGATCTCTGTTCATTTCCAGGGCAAACCATGCAATACGACAGTAATCCAAGTCTATGCCCTGACCAGTAATGCTGAAGAAGTTGAAGTTGAACCATTCTATGAAGACCTACAAGACCTTCTATAAATAACACCCCTAAAAGATGTCCTTTTCATCCTAGGGGACTGGAATGCAAAAGTAGGAAGTCAAGAGATACCTGGAGTAACAGGCAAATTTGGCCTTGGAGTACAGAATGAAGCAGGGCAAAGGCTATCAGAATTTTGCCAAGAGAATGCACTGGTCATAGCAAATACCCTCTTCCAATAGCATAAGAGAAGACTCTACACATGGACATCACCCAGATGGTCAATACCAAAATCAGATTGATTATATTCTTTGCAGACAAAAATGGAGTAGTACTATACAGTCAGCAGAATCAAGAGTGGGAGCTGACTGTAGCTCAGATTATGAACTCCTTATTGCCAAATTCAGACTTAAATTGAAGGAAGTAGGGAAAGCCACTAGGTCATTCAGGTGTTACCTAAATCAAATCCCTTACGATTATACAGTGGAAATAAGAAATAGATTCAAGGGATTAGATCTGGTAGACAGAGTGCTTGAAGAACGATGGACAGATGTGTGTGACATTGTACAGGAGGCAGGGATCAAGACTATCCCCAAGAAAAAGAAATGCAAAAAGGAAAAGTGGTTGTCTGATGAGGTCTTACAAATAGCTGAGAAAAGAAGAGAAATGAAAGGGAAAAGAGAAAAGGAAAGATATATCCATTGAAATGCAGAGTTCCAAAGAGTAGCAAGGAGAGATAAGAAAGTCTTCCTCAGTGATCAATGCAAAGAAATAGAGGAAAACAATAGAATGGGAAAGACCAGAGATCTCTTCAAGAAATTAGAGATACCAAGGGAAATTTTCAGGCAAAAATGGGCACAATAAAGGACAGAAATGGTATGGACCTAACAGAAGCAGAAGAAGGTAAGAATACAGAAGGCTTATACAATAAAGTTCTTCGTGACCCAGATAATCACAATAGTGTTATCCCTCAACTAGAGCCAGACATCCTGGAATGTGAAGTCAAGTGGGCCTTAGGAAATACCACTATGAAAAAGTTAGCGGAGAACAGTGTGGAGATTCCTTAAAAAACTGGAAACAGAACTGCCTTATGATCCAGCAATCCCACTGCTGGGCATACACACTGAGGAAACCAGAAGGGAAAGAGACACGTGTACCCCAATGTTCATTGCAGCACTGTTTCTAATAGCCAGGACATGGAAGCAACCTAGATGTCCATCAGCAGATGAATGGATGAGAAAGCTGTGGTACATATACACAATGGAGTATTACTCAGCCATTAAAAAGAATACATTTGAATCAGTTCTAATGAGGTGGATGAAACTGGAGCCTATTATACAGAGTGAAGTAAGCCAGAAAGAAAAACACCAATACAGTATACTAACGCATATATATGGAATTTAGAAAGATGGTAGCAATAACCCTGTGTACGAGACAGCAAAAGAGACACAGATGTATAGAACAGTCTTATGGACTCTGTGGGAGAGGGAGAGGGTGGGAAGATTTGGGAGAATGGCATTGAAACATGTAAAATATCATGTATGAAACGAGTTGCCAGTCCAGGTTCGATGCACGATACCGGATGCTTGGGGCTGGTGCACTGGGATGACCCAGAGGTAGGGTGTGGGGAAGGAGGAGGGAGGAGGGTTCAGGATGGGGAACACATGTATACCTGTGGCGGATTCATTTTGATATTTGGCAAAACTAATACAATTATGTAAAGTTTAAAAATAAAATAAAATTAAAAAAAAATAAATAAAAAAAAATAATAAAATAAAATGATAAAAAAAAAAAAAGTTAGTGGAGCTGATGGAATTCCAGCTGAGCTATTTCAAATCCTAAAACATGATTCTGAGAAAATTCTGCACTCAATTTGCCAGCAAATTTGGAAAACTCAGCAGTGGCCACAGGACTGGAAAAAGTCAGTTTTCATTCCAATCCCAAAGAAAGTCAAAGCCAAAGAATGCTCAAACTACCGCATAATTGCCCTCACCTCACAGGCTAACAAAGTAATGCTCAAAATTCTCCAAGCCAGGCTTCAAGAGTACATGAACCTGAACTTACAGATGTTCAAGCTGGATTTAGAAAAGGCACAGGAATCAGAAATCAAATTGCCAACCTCCATTGGATCATCAAAAACTCAAGAGAGTTCCAGAAAAGCATCTATTTCTGCTTTATTGACTATGCCAAAGCCTTTGACTGTGTGGATCACAACAAACTGTGGAAAACTCTGAAAGAGATGAGAATACCACACTACTTGACCTGCATCTTGAGAAATCTTTATGCAGGTCAGGAAGCAACAGTTAGAACTGGACATGGAATAACAGGCTGGTCCAAATCGGGAAAGGTGTACATCAAGGCTGTATATTGTCACCATTTTTATTTAACTTGTATGCAGAGTACATCATGAGAAATGCTGGGCTGAACAAAGCACAGGCTGGAATCAAGATTGCCAGGAGAAATATCAATAACCTCAGATACCCATATGACACCACCATTATGGCAGAAAGCAAAAGAGAACTAAAGAGCCTCTTGATGAAAGTGAAAGAGGAGAGTGAAAAAGTTGGCTTAAGGCTCAACATTCAGAAAACTAAGATCATGACATCTGGTTCCATCACTTCATGGGAAACACATGGGGAAACATTGGAAACAGTGTCAGACTTTATTTTGGGGGGCTCCAAAATCACTGCAGATGATGACTGGAGCTATGATATTAAAAGATGCTTGCTCCTTAGGAGAAAAGTTATGACCAACCTAGACAGCATATTGAAAAGCAGAGACATTACTTTGCCAACAAAGGTCCATCTAGTCAAGGCTATAGTTTTTCTGGTGGTCATGACAAATGTGAGAGTTGAAATATAAAAAAAAGCTGAGTGCCAAAGAATTGATGCTTTTGAACTGTGGTGTTGGAAAAGATTCTTGAGCATCCCTTGGATGCAAGGAGATCCAGCCAGTCCATCCTAAAGGAGATCAGTCCTGAGTATTCACTGGAAGGACTGATGCTGAAGCTAAAACTCCAATACTTTGGCCACCTGATGCGAAGAACTGACTCATTTGAAAAGACCCTGATGCTGGGAAGGATTGAAAGCAGGAGGAGAAGGGGATGACAGAGGATGAGATGGTTGGATGACATCACTGAGTCAATGGACATGAGTTTGTGTAAACTCCAGGAGTTGGTGATGGACAGGGAGGCCTTGCATGCTGCAGTCCATGGGGTCACAAAGAGTCGGACACAGACTGAGCAACTGAACTGAACT